>NC_141834.1:19811507-19856507 GCF_982586985.1 Callionymus lyra | reverse complement strand
TTAAGTAATAACTTAAAAACTACTGCATTTTGAAGACTTCAACATTTACAACATGTGAATAAGTCACGAGAGTTTTCACATTTGGTGCCCTTTAAGATTCTAGTTCATGTATTTTACTAACTTCTCTTTTATGATCGTTTATCGTAAAATATAATTAAAAAAAAAGTGTTTTAGGTTATAAAAGACTCTCAGTTTTGACCTTAAGGGTTTTTTTTTTTTACTTTGACATTTTGTGTCGTGAGAAAAGTCTCCCAGATTCCGATTAAAGCCAGAAAAGCTTAAAGCGATTGAGAGTAAAATACTTATTTCAATATTTATTTCATTTTTTTAAACAAATCCCAGCAAAGTGTAGTAGAACATCGACTCGAGACACAAACAATGTAGAAATACTTGATGAAAACCAACTTATGATCTGATAAAGAACAGAGTTATCTTCACGTGGGACCTTTAAAAAATAAATGGAAGACGATAAAAAAAAACGTCTGTATTCACTTCTATCAGGAATTTTTTATCCTTAAAAATCATGGTACGACTCAAGAACAAACGAACCCACAACAAACATGAAAATCCTTTCATGGTTTTTTAAGCTGATTATATTTCCCGGAGGATCCGGCATGAAAGGAACGCGAGGAACAATCGTTGGAAAATCCTGACCACTCCGAGGACGAGCGTTCTTATCGCGGATCAGACGCCACAACAAAGTCCTGGATCAGAAGTGGAACCTCCGAGTCCTCCTGAGGCCCCGGGAAACAATCTGGAGCTCATGAAACATTGAGACGCTGAGGAGGAAGCAGAGCCTCGAACAAGAGAATTTCCATCTAAACTGAAGAAGACAAACAGAGAGAGAAGTCAGGAGTGTTTTTTTAAAAATGCTGTCGGATGTTGACGAGACTTTTTTACAATTTCATCACATGACGCTCATCGTCAAGAATAGAAAAATAAAGATTGAGAAAATGGAAATAAAAAAACTGAAATGTAAAATTAAATTCACCAACCTTTTTTTTTACATATTAACTACAGAGCTACAACTTCAGTCCACCATTTTGACTTTCCACTGACTTTAGACCCCCCGAGCTGATATACCGTCGTTCTCCAGGTTTTAAGGCGAACCAGAGTCGGACAAATAGTATCTAAGTATTGAAATCTAAGATCTGGGAAACAAGTGAACCATTTACAAACGTGTGTTGAATTCAAAATCACAACCTGAATTATAAATCTAAGACTGAACTAAGATAACACAAGGGATACCACAAACACATTTGTTTTCAGGCCTTTTGGTCACCTTGACCCAATGATAACACAAGGGATACAACAAACATATTTGTTTTCGGGCATTCGGGTCACTTTGACCCTAATATAACACAAGGGATAACACAGACACGTTCGTTTTCAGGCCTTCGGGTCACTTTGACCCTAATTTAACACAAGGGATATCACAAACACATTCGTTTTCTGGCCTTCGGGTCACTTTGACCCTAATATAACACAAGGGATATCACAAACACATTCGTTTTCAGGCCTTCGGGTCACTTTGACCCTAATATAACACAAGGGATACCACAAACACATTCGCTTTCAGGCCTTCGGGTCACTTTGACCCTAATATAACACAAGGGATACCACAAACACATTCGCTGTCAGGCCTTCGGGTCACTTTGACCCTAATATAACACAAGGGATACCACAAACACATTCACTTTCAGGCCTTCGGGTCACATTGACCCAGCGACAATACAAGGGATACCAAAAAAACATTTGTTTTCAGGCCTTCGGGTCACATTGACCCAGAGACAACACAAGGGATACCACAAACACATTTGTTTTCTGGCCTTCGGGTCACATTGACCAAGAGACAACACAAGGGTTGCCACAAAAACATTTGTTTTCAGGCCTTGGGTACACCTTGACCTGGAGACAACACAAGGGATACCGCAAACACATTTGTTTTCAGGCCTTTGTAATCTGTTCTTTGTAAACGTAGCCTCAGACGCTGCAGCTTCTGTCGCTTTAACATCCGATCCTTGTCCCACTTTTACCTTCATCGAGCGATCAAGGAGCCATGAACCGCCCGAGGCTGTCAATCTTCGGGGTAACCAGTGTTTTCAACCCCCTCTACACCCCCACACCCCGCCCCAGATCCGGTGCAGCCCGTCAGGCCGCGAGACACGGCTCTGTCCCGGGGCTCGCCGTGACTTTCTGCTGCTCCTGAGACGAGCGTCGCCTCCATCTGCCTCGGAAGGAACCGGTTGGAGGCTGAAGCCTGGAGGACGGTCTGACACACAAAGAAGTGGATCAGCTTTAGAACCAGACAAAGAACAATCCAGTCCATTTCCATAAGCAGCGAGCGTCGCGCCCGAGAAAAAGGAACAATCTGCCGTTATGATCACTCGTCTCTGAGCCGCTCGCAGACACCTTGAGATTACACACCGGGCTTTGTGGAAGTCGCTGGAGAAAAAGGAGAATATTTTACCTGGCGAAGGGTTTTTTTTGAATCCATTCTTCTCCTGCCGTGACGTTCCTACACACCGGTCCAACCTCGTGAACAAACATTATGACCACTTGTGTAACTCTGGTTCTCTTCTCTCCCGCAGCCGCCTGCAAAGACCACCGCAAGGCCCTGGAGGTGTCGCAGCACTCGGAGGACATGGGTTTGATTCTCGGGGTGTGCGCCGGCGTCCTGGTGGTGCTGATCCTCCTGCTGGGCATCATCATCATCATCATCAAGAAAGGGTAAAATGAGACCTTCGCTCTTCACCCGGCTTCCATAAATACATATGCAGTGATGGTCATTCCTCTTGAAGTTGAGAGAGCACAAGGGATACCACAAACACATTTGTTCTCGAGCCTTGGTGACCCCAAGATATGAAAACTCCATATGTAGTGGTGGAGGTAGTTTATCTTGACCCGGAGACAACACAAAAGATACCAGAAATACATTTGTTTTTCGGGCCTTCAGGTGACCTTGATCCTGAGTTTACACAAGGGATACCACAAACACATTTGTTCTCGAGCCTTGGTGACCCCAAGATATGAAAACCCCATATGTAGTGGTGGAGGTAGTTTATCTTGACCCGGAGACAACACAAAAGATACCAGAAATACATTTGTTTTTCGGGCCTTCAGGTGACCTTGATCCTGAGTTTACACAAGGGATGCCACAAACACATTTGTTCTCAATCCTTGGTGACCCCCAAGATATGAAAACCCCATATGTAGTGGTGGAGGTCATTCATCTTGACCCAGAGACAACACAAATATACCACAAATATATTAGTTTTCAGGCGTTCAGGTCACCTTGACCTTGAGTTTACACAAGGGATACCACAAACACATTTGTTTTCAGGCCTTTGGGTCACTTTGACCCTGAGTTTACACAAGGGATACCACAAACACATTTGTTTTCAGGCCTTTGGGTCACCTTGACCCTGAGTTTAAACAAGGGATACCAAAAACATATTTGTTTTCGGGCCTTCGGGTCACCTTGACCCTGAATTAACACAAGGGATACCAAAAACAAATTTGTTTTTGGGCCTTTGGGTCACCTTGACCCTGAATTAACACATAGGATACCAAAAACATGTTTCTTTTCAGGTCTTGGGGTCACCTTGACCCAGAGATAACACCTCCTGCACGGACACACACATCTTTGATGTTTATGGAAGTATGTCAGAATTGATTTGAACATTTTTAAGTATTTTTAAATAATTGAATTCAATTTTTTATCAGAGGTTTCATTCATTATTTTTTAACATTGTATCAGAAAAAAATACTTACAAAAAAAAATGAAATTCCTAAAACAATTTCAGTTACACAGTTACAAAATTTGAACCTGTTGAATATTTGACCCCGACATACTTCCATGTGTATCTTCCAGGCTCAGTCCTGCATTGTTTAGTTTTCATTCTCGTTGACCAAACATTTCTCATCCGGGAGCCAATCAGAGTGTGAAGTATTTAATTACAGGAGGAGGGAATTCAATTAGCTTTGTTGATCACGCAGACGCGGCACCAGCCTGACCCACAAATGAGCTGCTAATTGGAAGGGAAAGGTGCTTTGAGAACCCATTAGCTGAAGATCCCGCGGGTCCTCGCTCTTATCTCTGGACTAACATAAACACAGTCTCAGGTTTACACTCACGTATCTCTGGACTAACATAAACACAGTCTCAGGTTTACACCCGTGTATCTCTGGACTAACATAAACACAGTCTCAGGTTTACACTCACGTATCTCTGGACTAACATAAACACAGTCTCAGGTTTAAACTCACGTATCTCTGGACTAACATAAACACAGTCTCAGGTTTACACTCACGTATCTCTGGACTAACATAAACACAGTCTCAGGTTTACACCCGTGTATCTCTGGACTAACATAAACACAGTCGCAGGTTTAAACACACGTATCTCTGGACTAACATAAACACAGTCTCAAGTTTACACTCACGTATCTCTGGACTAACATAAACACAGTCTCAGGTTTACACCCGTGTATCTCTGGACTAACATAAACACAGTCTCAGGTTTAAACTCACGTATCTCTGGACTAACATAAACACAGTCTCAGGTTTACACTCACGTATCTCTGGACTAACATAAACACAGTCTCAGGTTTAAACTCACGTATCTCTGGACTAACATAAACACAGTCTCAGGTTTACACTCACGTATCTCTGGACTAACATAAACACAGTCTCAGGTTTACACCCGTGTATCTCTGGACTAACATAAACACAGTCGCAGGTTTAAACACACGTATCTCTGGACTAACATAAACACAGTCTCAAGTTTACACTCACGTATCTCTGGACTAACATAAACACAGTCTCAGGTTTACACCCGTGTATCTCTGGACTAACATAAACACAGTCTCAGGTTTAAACTCACGTATCTCTGGACTAACATAAACACAGTCTCAGGTTTACACTCACGTATCTCTGGACTAACATAAACACAGTCTCAGGTTTACACCCGTGTATCTCTGGACTAACATAAACACAGTCTCAGGTTTACACTCACGTATCTCTGGACTAACATAAACACAGTCTCAGGTTTACACTCACGTATCTCTGGACTAACATAAACACAGTCTCAGGTTTACACTTGTGTATCTCTGGACTAACATAAACACAGTCTCAGGTTTAAACTCGTGTATCTCTGGACTAACATAAACACAGTCTCAGGTTTAAACTCACGTATCTCTGGACTAACATAAACACAGTCTCAGGTTTACACTTGAGTATCTCTGGACTAACATAAACACAGTCTCAGGTTTACACTCGTGTATCTCTGGACTAACATAAACACAGTCTCAGGTTTAAACTCACGTATCTCTGGACTAACATAAACACAGTCTCAGGTTTACACTCACGTATCTCTGGACTAACATAAACACAGTCTCAGGTTTACACTCACGTATCTCTGGACTAACATAAACACAGTCTCAGGTTTACACTCACGTATCTCTGGACTAACATAAACACAGTCTCAGGTTTAAACTCGCGTATCTCTGGACTAACATAAACACAGTCTCAGGTTTACACTCGAGTATCTCTGGACTAACATAAACACAGTCTCAGGTTTACACTCGAGTATCTCTGGACTAACATAAACACAGTCGCAGGTTTAAACTCACGTATCTCTGGACTAACATAAACACAGTCTCAGGTTTACACTCGAGTATCTCTGGACTAACATAAACACAGTCTCAGGTTTACACTCGAGTATCTCTGGACTAACATAAACACAGTCTCAGGTTTACACTCGAGTATCTCTGGACTAACATAAACACAGTCTCAGGTTTACACTCGAGTATCTCTGGACTAACATAAACACAGTCTCAGGTTTACACTCACGTATCTCTGGACTAACATAAACACAGTCTCAGGTTTACACTCACGTATCTCTGGACTAACATAAACACAGTCTCAGGTTTACACTCACGTATCTCTGGACTAACATAAACACAGTCTCAGGTTTACACTCACGTATCTCTGGACTAACATAAACACAGTCGCAGGTTTAAACTCACGTATCTCTGGACTAACATAAACACAGTCGCAGGTTTAAACTCACGTATCTCTGGACTAACATAAACACAGTCTCAGGTTTACACTCGAGTATCTCTGGACTAACATAAACACAGTCTCAGGTTTACACTCACGTATCTCTGGACTAACATAAACACAGTCGCAGGTTTAAACTCGCGTATCTCTGGACTAACATAAACACAGTCTCAGGTTTAAACTCGCGTATCTCTGGACTAACATAAACACAGTCGCAGGTTTACACTTGTGTATCTCTGGACTAACATAAACACAGTCTCAGGTTAACACTCGAGTATCTCTGGACTAACATAAACACAGTCGCAGGTTTAAACTCGTGTATCTCTGGACTAACATAAACACAGTCGCAGGTTTAAACTCTCGTATCTCTGGACTAACATAAACACAGTCACAGGTTTACACTCGTGTATCTCTGGACTAACATAAACACAGTCTCAGGTTTACACTCGAGTATCTCTGAACTAACATAAACACAGTCTCAGGTTTACACTCGAGTATCTCTGGACTAACATAAACACAGTCTCAGGTTTACACTCGAGTATCTCTGGACTAACATAAACACAGTCTTAGGTTTAAACTCACGTATCTCTGGACTAACATAAACACAGTCTCAGGTTTACACTCGAGTATCTCTGGACTAACATAAACACAGTCTCAGGTTTACACTCGAGTATCTCTGGACTAACATAAACACAGTCTCAGGTTTACACTCGAGTATCTCTGGACTAACATAAACACAGTCTCAGGTTTACACTCGAGTATCTCTGGACTAACATAAACACAGTCTCAGGTTTAAACTCACGTATCTCTGGACTAACATAAACACAGTCTCAGGTTTACACTCGAGTATCTCTGGACTAACATAAACACAGTCTCAGGTTTACACTCGAGTATCTCTGGACTAACATAAACACAGTCTCAGGTTTACACTCGAGTATCTCTGGACTTACATAAACACAGTCTCAGGTTTACACTCGAGTATCTCTGGACTAACATAAACACAGTCTCAGGTTTAAACTCACGTATCTCTGGACTAACATAAACACAGTCTCAGGTTTACACTCGTGTATCTCTGGACTAACATAAACACAGTCGCAGGTTTAAACTCGTGTATCTCTGGACTAACACAAACACAGTCGCAGGTTTAAACTCACGTATCTCTGGACTAACATAAACACAGTCTCAGGTTTAAACTCTCGTATCTCTGGACTAACATAAACACAGTCGCAGGTTTAAACTTGTGTATCTCTGGACTAACATAAACACAGTCGCAGGTTTACACTCGTGTATCTCTGGACTAACATAAACACAGTCGCAGGTTTACACTCGTGTATCTCTGGACTAACACAAACACAGTCGCAGGTTTAAACTCACGTATCTCTGGACTAACATAAACACAGTCGCAAGTTTACACTCGTGTATCTCTGGACTAACATAAACACAGTCTCAGGTTTAAACTCACGTATCTCTGGACTAACATAAACACAGTCTCAGGTTTACACTCACGTATCTCTGGACTAACATAAACACAGTCTCAGGTTTACACTCACGTATCTTCAAAAAACTCAAAATCACTCAAAAAAACAGTGCAGTTGTAATAGCCAGAATATATATCACTTAAAGGAAATGTTCCTTTGTAATAGCTTGAATATATAGCACTTAAAGAAACAGTGCCGTTGTAATAGCTGGAATATACAGTATATCACTCAAAGAAACAGTGCCTTTGTAATATATCTTCTGATGATATTTTTACATGAGGAATCATATAAAACAAATGTAAAAATATTGAGGTGATGATAAAATAAGTACATTTAGGAAGCATATGTTCTTAAAGTGTAGCATCAATGACAGTGAAACAGAAATAAAGTCATTAACATCATATTAATGATCATTTTCAGTAGATTTTGACAAGTTTTTTTCATCTTCTGAGCTCATGAAATTCTTCTTTTCCCGCTGAGAGCTTTGCAAACGCTCTGGTTCTGAGTGGAGGATAAAAATAGCGTGGGTTAGCCACCTAGCATCTCACCTCTGGTGTGTTGACTGTAAGCGGGGTAATGATGCGACGTCTCTATCTCGGGATGAAATCCCCGAAGACTCTAAATCCCCGAGAGAATCGGCGAGAGACTGAACGTGTCAACATCGCTTTGGTAGACGACCTAGAAGAGAAACACTGAGGTTCTAGGAGGTTACGGTGTGTTTAGCTCGGCTTTACACGAAGTTCCTTCGTTTATCGAGGGGGTTTCGTTCTGAAAACACTCTCAGTAACCAGATCTGCTCACGTCGTGCTTTGCCGCCCAGCCAACCCATCAAAACTGTCAGAGACATAGAATTAAAATACAGTATTGTAGCGACCAATCAGCTGTCACTCAATGCAGCCGTGTGTAGAAAGGCATCATGGGAGTTTACTATTGTTTGGCGCCATAACTAAGGTGGGCGTGATCATTAGTTCTGTGGTTGTGTTGAAGTTTATCATATTTTTGAAACACAATATATTTGAAAATAGGATATCGATCAGAAATGTTTGATACAAGTACTAATGTCAATAACTTTTTTTTATACTGATGTATACAAGTATACATCAGATAAATACAAGTAAAAGGAAAATGACAAAAAAAAATGGTGTTTGGTCAATTTTCAAAAATACATCCAAAAAATGTAGTTTTACTCCGGAAAAAATCTTACGAGTTTATCGGAACTTGGCTCTGGAAGTCAATACCGATACTTTGTACTACCGAAGAATTTCAGTTCCACAAAAGAACCTTTTCTTAAATGTTATTTTTTTCGAATAATAAAATAATTTCTATATTTAAGGGTTGAATTAAATATATTTTAAATATTTGTTTGATATGTTTTGTATTCATTCCTTTTTTTATTATCACATTTTGAAAAACGAGTTCGATATTCTCTGAAAATGCCAAATATTGTCGTAAAACTAAAGTATGATATCAGACGGACCATGTCAACGCAAATAAATGATGCCCAAATTTGTAAAATTTTGTTTTTCAAAGTCTCAAAAAATGGTAGAAATGGACCTTTTTTTTACCACGAAAACATGTAAAAAAGGCCAAAGATCAACATCTCTGAAAATCGGAAATAATGTCGGGAAAACTAAAGTATGATATCAGGCAGAAAAATGTTGCCCAAAAGGTGTAAAATGTTGTTTTTTTAGTCTAAAAATAGGGTAAAAATTGAACAATTTTTACGAGGAAAACGATTCCCTTCAATATGTAGTGCGGTGTGCAAAAGGAAAACCTTGGAAACACGGCGAGCATAGAAGCTGAACATGTCGAGGGACGTAAGTTCTCCTACAGGGTCGAGGGCAGGTGTTGGTGGTGGGCGGAGCTTCGGTCCATCAGCACCCGCACATGCATGCGGCGCCTGACGGCCTCACATCACCATCAATGCTCTCGGCATCGCTTTCATCTCACTTTTCTTTCTCTTCCTCCTCCCACCGTCCACAGAAGGGACTTCTACTCGTACTACCCGTAAGTGCTGACGCCTCATTTCTACTCCATGGTTCTCACGCTTGTGCTGTCATCGGGGAAGAGAAGGAACGTTGGTTTGTTTGAGCGTCGAGATGACGAAACCTTCTCGTCTCCTCCTGAAGGAAACCGGTCAACATGAACAAGACGCCCATCACGTATCGCCAGGAGAAGAGTCACATGGGCTCCATGGAGCGCAGCTTCACCGACCAGAGCACCCTGCAGGAGGACGAGAGGATGGCGCTCTCCTTCATGGACGCTCACACCTGCGCCAGAGGTGATGAAAAACACTTATTCCTAAGCTTTGGAACGATCTTCCTCTCTCTTGATGGATCTACTGACTCCTTCAAGAAACATCTTAAGACGTTTCTATTTGTTCAGGCTTTTCCTTGATTTTCTGGAACTCCTGTTGTGTTCTCAGTATTATCTTGATCTTTAAAGTATATACTTTTTTGAGTATTGTTTTGATTGTTAAAGCGCTTTGTGACCCTGGTCACTATATAAATAAATAAATATTACTTACTTACACTTCCTTCGTTCTTTGACGACGCTGTAGTGTCTGCGTCACGCCACTAGGTGGCGCATTCTAGTCCAGTTTTTTAGTCTCACTGTCATCAGAATGTTGAATATTGAATTTAACTTTTCAAATCTTGAAACTAAACTTTTTTTCTTTCTTAAATGATTTCTAGGCGTTTTATTATATTATATAAAATAATTTCAATATTGAAAGGTTGAACTAATTTTTTATTGAATATTTGAATAAAATAATTTCTATATCGAACTATTAAATTTATTTTTTTGTTTTTTTAAATAATTTAAATTGAAAATGTATATATTTTCTAATTTAATTATTTTTAAGATCAATATTTGTCTTAATTTATAATCATTTAAATCTCTTTTTTTATATTGAGAGATTGGATTATTATTTTTACAATTACATTTTGAAACTTATAATATTTTCAAAACGGCTAAAACATAGTTTATTCATACAGTTTGATGTTTTAATTTTAATTAATCAAAAACAAAATTTTAAAAGTCAATATTCTTTAATCCGTAGCCCTTTAAATCCAATATTAAATGTTGGTGTAATAGAGTCATCAGACAGTATCAACAGAGCACAGAGATACTTGATCAAAATTTCAGCCAATCGTGTTAACATTATTATACCAACATTTTTACATTGAATTTAAAAGACAAAAAATGTAAAAATATTGAATTTAGAAAATGTGTTTTTGATTAATTTGAATAAGAATATCAAACTCTATGTGTCATTTTGTTTTTAAATCATGTGGTAAATAATCAAATTTTCATTTAGATAAAAATTAATTCACTTTCAATAAACAATCAAAAATTCAATACTTAACAAAAAAAAAAAGTTTTAGCATTTGAATTAAATAAAAATAGTACATACATATTTTTCTGACGGCAGTGATTTACCTCCACATCTCACTCTCTACTTCACTTTTTCATGTTGTTTTTTTTAGCCATTTTTTTGTTTACCTCAAGTATTTTTCCCCAGATCTACATTTATCTTCTACGAAAGTGTTCAAAAGTTTTATCCCGATGTTGTCGCTCCCGAGCGAAAGTTGTGTTTGTTTTGGTAAATTGTCCGTAATCCTGGGAAACACGATGGTGTGGTTCGAGCGAGAAGTCGTTTCTCAAAGTTGACGTCGTCTTCACTCACGGAGAAATGAAAAAAACAAGAGTTTTGTCTCCAGAAGATTAGAAAGTAGAGAATCGTCTTCAATCTTAAAACATTTGTTTTCAGCTTCTCAGATGAAGATTAGAGTCGGTCGAACACGATCTCACTGTCGCCCCGGATCCTTCCTCAGGTGACGTCCGGAGCTCGGTGAACGAGGCCAGCAGTCTGCTGGGAGGGTCCCCGAGGCACCAGTGCGGGCGCAAGGGGTCGCCCTACCACACGGGTCAGCTGCACCCCGCGGTGCGCGTGGCCGACCTTCTGCAGCACATCAACCAGATGAAGACGGCCGAGGGGTACGGCTTCAAGCAGGAGTACGAGGTACGAGTCGTTGACCATCAAACCTGTGTTTATGAACGATTCAATTCACGCTTTATCATCATAGAAAATATTGTTCTATAGAAAAGGATAAATAAAGGAAGATTTCTTTTTTAATTTGATTACAAAGCTAAACAAGCTACGATTATTATTGTGTTATATATTAAATAATCTGTTATATTTTCTAAAAAATATTCTAAAGTAATATTATAAATATAGATGGATAAATAGATGAATGGATAGATGGATAGATGGATAGATGGATGGATGGATGGATAAATAGATGGATGGATAGATGATAGATGGATAGATGGATGGATGGATGGATAGATGAATGGATAGATGGATGGATGGATGGATGGATGGATGGATGGATGGATGGATAGATGGATGGATGGATGGATGGATGGATAGATGGATGGATGGATAGATGGATAGATGGATAAATAGATGAATGGATGGATGGATGGATGGATGGATGGATGGATGGATGGATGGATAGATGGATGGATGGATGGATGGATGGATAGATAGATAGATGAATGGATAGATGGATAAATAGATGGATAAATGGATGGATGGATGGATGGATGGATGGATGGATGGATAGATGGATGGATAGATGAATGGATGGATGGATAAATAGATGAATGGATGGATGGATGGATGGATGGATGGATGGATGGATGGATGGATGGATGGATGGATGGATGGACGGACGGACGGACAGACTGATGGATAAAATTAAGAAAATTAAAAACGCAGAAAGAGGACAAATTAAAAGAGGTAAAGAAATAAAAAGAAAATGTGTAAAGTTCAAATTAAAAATATATAATAGTTAACTATCATCACAGGTAGGGCCCCATTAATAAAGTCAAGGGGCCGCATGAGGCCCCCGGACGGCACTTCGCTCTGGTCCGATGTTAAAGCTTTGAGTCATTTTATTAATTACAACAATTTTCTACAGATGTTTCTGAAATTAATTCAAAATGACAAAACTTCCATTATTAGACTTGTATTTATGTGCATATATTATTAAGTGTAAAGTACAACTTCTACAATAAAGTCATGATTCACGTCCGTCCTGCTGTTTTAATAACTGTGGAGGAACTTTTTAATCTAAAGGTTTGATTTAAATGTTTTATAAATTGAAGGATATTTTTAACTGAACAATGTACTTGAAGCCATTAATTCAAAGTGCTATTTGCAAGCGTAACTTTTCTACGGACAAGAAGAGAAAACTTAATCCGTGGATGAAATCATGAGATCAATTAAAGAATTGAAAGTTAAGTCGTGGCCGCAGAATACTTCATAGAACTCTGAGATACTATGGTGTTGCGGCCGCAGTAGCGGACCTCCGCTCTCTGAGCTTCTTATTTCTTTAGTTTGGGGCCACGAAATACAGATTTTCTTTTACATTTATGGCAAACTGTACATTTAAAAGATACATATTTTGAAAAATATTTAATAATTATTTACAAAAATGTGATTTAGGTCTGAATGAACAGGATAATATTCAGAGATTAATGGATTAATTTGAAAAAATAAAACGTTTTAAAGCTCATTCATTAAATACATTGAAGTGCTTTGTAAACACTCACTTAACCACACGGTTCAAATGTGACAAACTTTCACTTTCAAGCGTGTTTTTAAAAAAGCATTTAATCCTCAAGGTCGATCTCCAATAATCGTGATGTGTTTTGACTTTTACGTCGACTCAGCACTAAGTCTGTGTTGTCGGTTCTTTAAACCTGAGCCGAGAGTAAATCACTGAAAGGTTTGTCGTCGTCTGGGAGGAGAAAGTGTTTGTTTTCACTTTGATCAACCATCACACGTCGTTAACCGGTCGTTAGTTAAGTCGTTAGTTAAGTCGTTAGTTAAGTCGTTAATCAGATCCTAACCTTTGAGTGTTTTTCTCCGTTAGCGATCGTCGTCTCTTTAGCGTGTTTTGATGATTCAAACACCTTTACATCTTTCTCGGATTAAAAAAAAAAAGTCATCGGGGAATAAGATTCATTGTTTTCTAAATGACACAAAAGGTAAAACATTCTCAGGTCTTGAACTGGAGCCGGGAATTGTGGGTAAAACAAAAGTTCTCCGTCCTGGTCCGACTAAGATTCAAGGCGACGCCGACATCGATTCCCAAATGTCAACAATCAATTATTTTCCAAATGTCAGCCTTCTAATGTAAAGTTTATGTCACGAGAACGAGGGATGAGTCGTGAGAAAACTGAGAGAAGAGCCTGCCGCTGCAAACTCAAGGCCCCGGGGCCAGATCCAGGCCCGCCCACTCTAATGATGTGGCCCGGAAAGAAGAAAAAAAAAAGATTTAGCCGAGTTTAGTGTTTTGATCCTCGTGTCGTTGAGTTTAACATTTAGTTTAGCATTAGAATCTGAACCTGTTACTAACATAGCAATGGGTGGATGGATAGAGAGAAAGAAAGAGAGAGAGAGATGGATGGATAGAAAAAGGAAATATAAATGGCAAAAAAAGCAGCAGAGCAACGTAAGGTGGATTGGAAAAAAGAAGGGAGGAAGATTGATAGAAAAATAGAAAGATTGGTCGATAGATAGATAAAAAGAAGAGAGAATGACAGATAAAAAAAGAAGATAGAAATATGGATAGAATTAATAAGAGATAAATATGGATAGAAAAAAGGAGGAAGATGGATTGAAAAAAGAAGAGAAGAGTTTAGATGAAAAAAGAAGAGAAGAGGATGGATGAAAAAAGAAGGGAGCAGAATGGATTGAAAAAAGGGAGGAAGGTGGATTGAAAAAAGAAGAGATAAACAAGAAAGATGGGTAGAATAAAGAAGAGAGGAAGATGGGTGGAGTTAATAAGAGAGAAATATAGATAGAAAAAAGAAGGGAGGAAGATGGATTGAAAAAAGAAGAGAAGAGGACTTGTGTAGGTCTCAGGACTTGTGTAGGTCTCAGGACTTGTGAAGGTTTCAGGACTTGTGAAGGTCTCGGGACTTGTGAAGGTCTTGGGACTTGTGAAGGTCTCGGGACTTGTGAAGGTCTCGGGACTTGTGAAGGTCTCGGGACTTGTGAAGGTCTCGGGACTTGTGAAGGTCTCGGGACTTGTGAAGGTCTCGGGACTCGTGAAGGTCTCTGGACTTGTAGAGGTCTCAGGACTCGTGAAGGTCTCAGGACTCGTGAAGGTCTCAGGACTCGTGAAGGTCTCAGGTCTCCACTAACAGGCTCCTCTAAACGTCCACCTCGACTCACCATCTCTGCCTGGTTATTTCTCTCCTCGTCTGCTCCGATTGCTGCAGGATTTCTCGGCGGGACAGAATCTCAAGTGCACTATATTGCTTTTCCCTTCCCTGCTGTTGAGCGCGATGATATCTCCAGTCGCACGGCTCGGGGCCAATAATGAAAGGTCCAAATCCCCGGGAGCCTCTCCCCGGTGGAACAATTGTATCCGAGTGTCGCCGCCGCCCCGGAGAGTCGTGGACCGGCGTCCCCTGCAGCGATTGGCTTTTATGTGGCGGAGAAAACATCTTTTTTTGTCATGGGTTCGCTCCCCCCCTCCTGCTCCACTCATTAAACTGTCCCTCACAGGCAAAAAACAATCCACTCCCAGAATCAATACTTCTTTTTTTCCCTTGTTTTGAGTGTGTGTCCATTATGAGGGAAGAAGACGCGTCTTATTGAGTCTCCTTCGCAGGTTCTGCTCTTATTTCCCACAAGAACGTTGTGTGGAAACATTGATCGGGAGTTAACGTGCCTCGGATGAAGTACTGACTACACAACTGGTGTGTGTTCACGGGGGATCTGTTTGAAAAGTAATACACAATATATATTAATATATCTTTTTATTTGTATTTAAACTTATGTATTGTACTATTTTACTTTGTGTAACAAATAAAATAATTAGACTTTTTAAAATGTACTATTGCCAGGTTAATATTTACGGCATTTGTTCATTTTTGTGTTGCAATTAAACATCCTGACGCTAGATGGCATAGCTAAAGGAACAATGAAATTTGGCGATATCAAGGCAATGACTGAGGACGAGAGGATACAGTGACTCCAGCAGCTTTAAAAGCTGATGTTTGGACATATTTTGTTTTTCAGTTTTATTGATTCAACCAAAAAAAAAAAACACAAAAAATTTGGTGTCATCTCAACTCGTCTTACAGCGTTTCTTCATTATTGTGTTGCAATTAAACCCCCGACCTCTAGATGGCAGCAGTCGTTACGCTCTCAGTAGCTAAAGGAACAATTCAATCCTGCATGATCCTGGTGATGACTGAGGACTAGAGGATACAGTGGACTCCAGTTGATTTTAAAGCTGATGTTTGGACATATTTTATCTTTCAGTTTCATTGATTCAAACAAAAAAAAAAAACACAAAAAAGGTCACAAAAATCTGTCACCTCAACTCGTCTTACGGCGTTTCTTCATTATTGTGTTGCAATTAAACCCCCGACCTCTAGATGGCAGCAGTCATTACGCCCTCCGTAGCTAAAGGAACAATTCAAGCCTGCATGATCCTGGTGATGACTGAGGACTAGAAGATACAGTGGACTCCAGTTGATTTAAAAGCTGATGTTTGGACATTTTTTATCTTTCAGTTTTATTAATTCAACAAAAAAAACACACAAGATTTCACAAAAATGTATTATCCCCTAAACTTGTCTTACAGCGTTCGTTTATTTTTGTGTTGCAATTCAACTTCTGGACGCTAGATGGCAGCAGTCATGATGTCCTAGGTAGCCAAAAGAACAATTAAATCCTGCATAATTATCCCGGTTAAACTGAGGACTAGAGGATACAGTGACTCCAGCAGCTTTTAAAGCTCATCAAAAGATGTCACTTAAATTCCGTTTCCCCTAAAGTCGTTCGAAAAAATGATGCAAGTATTTCAAAATATATCGTTTTTAATCGTATCGTGAGTAGAGTTGTCAGAAGTATTAAAAAAAACAAGGAAATATTGATACTTTAATGGTGTATTCGGATACTCGTTTTCAAAAATATTGATGTTTTATTTTTCGCGCTACCTCAGACCTGAAACTTGTTTTTCTTACTAAAGAATATTTCTTATTGTAATATATATTTATTTATTTATATTATAGATACATTAACACTTGATTCTGTCAATTGTTCGATTTTTAACAGAAATTATTTTTGCTTTTTTCTTGTAATTAAAATATTTATTTTAGATTTCGGGTTTTATTATTTAATGGTATTGAACATAGTATTGGTATTGAGTTGAACATTTTCAGAAATCGTAGTGTGTCGTTGCAGCTCTTTTTGTCGTCACGATATGTTCTTCAAATCCTTGTGTGTCACTGTTTAGAATTCAAAAGTCAAACTACTTCTTTTTAAATTTTCCCCGAAAAACACTTTCCATCTAATGTCAGTCCGAGTCTAAAACTCCACTATATTCAATCACATAGAACCTAAGATGACATTTCTACTGTAGTTTGTCTTCAAAAGTTGACCAAAAACCTTTGGTTTTTTTGTGTTAAAGCTTTGAATTAATCGTCTGCATCCAGTTGTGAAAAGGGATTTGAAGCGATCCGACCGACCCTCCCTTCAAATCACAGCTGCTGCTCAAAAGGCAGGCGTCCTAAAACCGCGGAGATCTAACGTCGGACTCGGGGAATAGAAAGCAGAAGATCCGGCGAGCGATGAATACAAGATGCCTCCAACCAGAGACGTCGTGAGAAGTGAGGAGGAGGGTGTAATCCAGAGCGGGATTTTGTCGGGTTTGGGTTCTCTGTGGGGAGAACCGTGTAGTAATCCTCTGCTCAGCATGCCGATTTGGGCAGACTTTACCCAATTCCTCCAGTGGGTGAACACCACAGGGGTCGGCTGAGTGTTGCGAGTTTAAGAGTGCTTTATTTATGGATTTTAAAAAAATTGTTTGCAGACTTCATCTGGCTGGTGGGCACTTAAAAGAGACGCTAAGCCTCACCACGCAGGAATTTAATCCTTCAATAACTAATTCAGAACCATCTGGCATGTGACTCCGGCGCTGGTGTGAGAAAGCGCAGTCCTGCAGCGGATGCCGTCGAAAAAGACGCTTCAAGTTTTCTTCGCCTTATAGTTTCAATATCACAAAACTGCTTTTGAAAGTCATACGTCCAAAAACCCGATCTGCGTCGAGTGCCGGCCCAGCACAGACACGTTACCATGGTGATCCGTTAGAATCCCCCTTACCGTCCAGACGGGTCGTAAAGCGTAGTGGCTTCTACCCACACAGAAGCAATAAAGAGACCCCTGTTCAAACAGACCCTCTGCCCCCCTGACAATAAAGCCCTGACAATGGCTTCCTGGTCCAGGCATGCAGTGACTAGAGTGGTTACTAGTCAGTGGTTACTTTGGCTCTTTTCCAATACTGACTTCTTTTTTCTTTTTTTTAGAATCCCTTATTAGTCCCGCGAGGGGAAATTCGGTAGTGCTGTTGACAGCCATTCACACATACTGATGGGAGTAGGCTGCACACCTGCGCCAAGTCTACCATCAGGAGCAATCAGGGTAAAGTGTCTTGCTCAGGGACACAACGACACAAGATTGTCTGGAGCTGGGATTGAACCTGCAACCATTTGGACTGCAGGCAACCACTCTACCATCTGAGCTATGACGCCCCAATTCCAGCAGTAACTGGACCAAGGTGTTGTGTTTGCCCTGGCCCTGCTACCTAACCACGGTTAGGGTGGGACGTCAGAACATGGTGGTGCAAAACTTGAAGGCAATAATCTAGACTTTGTCCGTGGTTCTGAGAAAAAGTTTTTGGACCAACATACCATACCATTTTTCAAATGGCGGGTACATTCCTTGTGTTTGGAGTTGCTCTGGTGACTCTTCAGTGACGTCATACTCGGATGAATCAGTAGCCTTTTCAAGTGCTAGCTCGGCTCGCGTGGTACCAGAGCGGAGAAGGTACTAAAACCATGATCTGCTTTTAATTGTACTGTGCTGGTGAAACGCACCACAAACCAGGTAGAGTTGACTAGAGTAGTGTGAAGATGAGCCTGTGGAAAAGGGGCGATAGTCCTGTTGGAATCCTTTTGGTCTGAAACAAGTGCATCAGTTTGGCTTTGGTTGAACCACAATTCAAAATCTTGAAATACCCTTGTCCTTATTAGAGACCTACTTGTGAGGTTAAAGATTGAAGTAGACCCAAGAGCAGAAGATACATAAAGGGAAACAAAAAGGTGGGAACTCTCAAAGTGTCCAAAAAGACAAAGGTCACACCATGGACCAGGTCGATGGAAATTGGTAAAATTGTTCGGTTAGGAACAGGAGTACAACAGCGAGAGATGACGAGTTCAATAATAAGGCAAAGGGGGTAAAAGTTGATACAAAACTCTGCAGCCAGAATTCTGAGCCGCTCTAGTAGAAGAACTCACATTTCTCTGATCCTTAAATAAACCTCTTCACTGGCTGCCAGTTTCTTTCAGGATCAACTTTAAAATTCTAGTTCTTACTTTCAGATCTATTCATGGTCAGACCTTCCATCAGTGATCTGATCCAGACTTACACCCCAGCTCGGGCTCTGAGGTCTGTGGATCAGAATCTACTGATGGTTCCTGAACTTCAGGACCAGAGGAGAGAAATCCTTCCAGACTGTTGCTCCTAAGCTTTGGAACCATCTCTGTGTTTGATGATCTACTGACTCCTTCAAGAAACATCTGTGTTTGATGATCTACTGACTCCTTCAAGAAACATCTGTGTTTGATGATCTACTGACTCCTTCAAGAAACATCTGTGTTTGATGATCTACTGACTCCTTCAAGAAACATCTGTGTTTGATGATCTACTGACTCCTTCTAGAAACATCTGTGTTTGATGATCTACTGACTCCTTCAAGAAACATCTGTGTTTGATGATCTACTGACTCCTTCAAGAAACATCTGTGTTTGATGATCTACTGACTCCTTCAAGAAACATCTGTGTTTGATGATCTACTGACTCCTTCAACAAACATCTGTGTTTGATGATCTACTGACTCCTTCAAGAAACATCTCTGTGTTTGATGATCTACTGACTCCTTCAAGAAACATCTGTGTTTGATGATCTACTGACTCCTTCAAGAAACATCTGTGTTTGATGATCTACTGACTCCTTCAAGAAACATCTATGTTTGATGATCTACTGACTCCTTCAAGAAACATCTGTGTTTGATGATCTACTGACTCCTTCAAGAAACATCTGTGTTTGATGATCTACTGACTCCTTCAAGAAACATCTGTGTTTGATGATCTACTGACTCCTTCAAGAAACATCTGTGTTTGATGATCTACTGACTCCTTCAAGAAACATCTGTGTTTGATGATCTACTGACTCCTTCAAGAAACATCTGTGTTTGATGATCTACTGACTCCTTCAAGAAACATCTGTGTTTGATGATCTACTGACTCCTTCAACAAACATCTGTGTTTGATGATCTACTGACTCCTTCAAGAAACATCTCTGTGTTTGATGATCTACTGACTCCTTCAAGAAACATCTATGTTTGATGATCTACTGACTCCTTCAAGAAACATCTGTGTTTGATGATCTACTGACTCCTTCAAGAAACATCTGTGTTTGATGATCTACTGACTCCTTCAAGAAACATCTATGTTTGATGATTTACTGACTCCTTCAAGAAACATCTGTGTTTGATGATCTACTGACTCCTTCAAGAAACATCTGTGTTTGATGATCTACTGACTCCTTCAAGAAACATCTGTGTTTGATGATCTACTGACTCCTTCAAGAAACATCTGTGTTTGATGATCTACTGACTCCTTCAAGAAACATCTGTGTTTGATGATCTACTGACTCCGTCAAGAAACATCTCTGTGTTTGATGATCTACTGACTCCTTCAAGAAACATCTGTGTTTGATGATCTACTGACTCCTTCAAGAAACATCTGTGTTTGATGATCTACTGACTCCTTCAAGAAACATCTGTGTTTGATGATCTACTGACTCCTTCAAGAAACATCTGTGTTTGATGATCTACTGACTCCTTCAAGAAACATCTGTGTTTGATGATCTACTGACTCCTTCAAGAAACATCTGTGTTTGATGATCTACTGACTCCTTCAAGAAACATCTGTGTTTGATGATCTACTGACTCCTTCAAGAAACATCTGTGTTTGATGATCTACTGACTCCTTCAAGAAACATCAGTGTTTGATGATCTACTGACTCCTTCAAGAAACATCTGTGTTTGATGATCTACTGACTCCTTCAACAAACATCTGTGTTTGATGATCTACTGACTCCTTCAAGAAACATCTGTGTTTGATGATCTACTGACTCCTTCAAGAAACATCTTAAGACACTTTTATCTGAGCTTTTTGTTAATTTTCTGTGTTTGTCTTATGTGTCTTGATCTTTTAAAGTATACATTTTAACTGTGTATTGTTTTTTAATTGTTAAAGCGCTTTGTGACCCTGGTCTAGAAACATCGTTACAAATAACCTTTACTTTACTTTACTTACTTACATCCTCAAAATCAAGAAGTACGGAGCTGTACCTGCAGCATGTTAGACATTCTGGCGTCTGCCGCCCGCGTGGCTTAATTTATCCAACACAGTTTTTCTGGTTGGTATTTTAAAACTGTCAGTCGTGCTCCAGTTATTTCAACATCAAAACAGTTTAATGTTCCTTGATAAGTGTTTGTGTGAAGTTGTTAAAAAACAACTTTGTTCAAGGTTACTGTACCGACACACGTCTACCGTTGCATCTGAAGAGGACGACAAAAAAAAAAACTACTTATTTACTGACAACCTTTTACTTAAGTGCGAAGCGAACAAAAGCTCGACTAAACGCGTCCTTCACTCTCAAACCTACAAACAAGGGCCAGGAAGCGGCTAATGATGCATAATGACGGCGTTTCTCAAAGAGGATCTTTCAGTCGATGTTTTTTTTCCTCTTACTCTGGCAGAGCTTCTTCGACGGCTGGGACTGCACCAAGAAGAAGGACAAGACAAAGAGCCGACACGACACCTTGCTGGGATGTGAGTCACGGAATAACGGCGTCGGTGGAACGGGAACGTCGGCACTGAGTCTTGCTTGTATCGCCTCAGATGACCGCCACAGAGTGAAGCTCCATCCTCTCCTGGGGGACCCCAACTCCGACTACATTAACGCCAACTACATCGATGTAAGTCGACCTCTCTTCGTGTCGCGGGAATGAAAAAAAAACAAAAACACCTGAAGCTCTGTCACACCTTAACAAAAAAAAACAAAAAAACAACACGCCGTCCATTTCTCTCATCGCTATAAACCCACCTGGTGTGCTGGCCCACTTTCACCTGGACGCCTTCATCCATGCCCCGCTCACCGAGGGCTTTTGCCAGATGCTGTGCTCGTCAATTGCTTCACCAGATCCCTGACCCAGACTAACTCAGCTTTTATTAAATCACAATCGGGTAAATGCATTTCGAGCCCCGCAGAGGAGATGAACCTTTTTTTCTGTAGCATATTTCAAATCCCTCCAAATTAAATAGACGTGATGGATGTTATTCAATCCCCGGAATGGGCTGGCGGAGGAGAGAGAGCGCCTCCACCTTCGGCGATCCGCCGCGAGGATCGTGTCAAACACACAGTGACTCACTGTTGTACGCCGGCGTGCTCATGAAGCAGGAGGCGGTGGGAGCAGATGTTTTATAGAAGCCCCTTCATGCCAGGGAAGATAAGAAGGTTGCGGTTTGGGAGCAAAACATGCTGACGTTCATTTGAGGAAGAGACGAAACTAAAACGGTTTGTTCTTAATTAAAGGGATAGTTCACCCAAAATTAAAAAAAATGCAGAAATGTATGTCCATATGGAAGGTTGCAGGTTCACTTCCCGGTTGGTTCCCTGTGTTGCTTGGGTACTTTCAAACGGTTTACTTACTTACCATCTTCTATTTCATAGTTTAGACTTTCTTTTATTGTCATTGCATATAAAACACAGCAGTGAAACTGGAAACAAAATGTTGTTGCTTGACAACCGTTAAAAACACAGCAGAATGAATGTATATATAAAAAGTATAAATATAAATAAGTTAAAAATAGCGCAATATAGTATAAACAGAATAAATACATAATATATTAAATAATGCACAGCTCAAGTTATATTTCATTCAGCAGTCTGATTGTTCCCTTTCTCCTATTTCTCTCTTTTTTTTCTTTATATAACTCATTCCTTTTCATTTTTCTTTCCTTTCATCTTTGCTTTGTTTTTCTTATCCTGTTTTCTTCCTCTTCTTTACTCGTTACTTTCTTATTTTTTTTAAATTTCATTCATTAATCATTTACTTTCCCCCCAAAGTTTCCTTCTTTTTCCTCTTTTTCTCTTCATTTTTTTCTCTACTTGCCTCTTTCTTTCCTAAACTTCGTATCTTCTTTTTTTCTTCTTTGTCCTTTCTTTTTGTACTTTTCCATCCCTTTCTCTTTCTACTATTTTCTCTGGTTCTTCTTTGTCCATTTTCTTTTTCTACTCTGTCCCTTCCATTCTTTTTCTACTTTTTACCTTCCTTCCCTTTTCTCTTTCTTTCTTATCCTACCTTGTCTTTTCTTTTTTACTTTGTCTGTTTATTTGTTCTTTTTTCCCCTTCTTTTATTTTTCTTTGTCACTTTATTTTCTTCAATTCTGTTTCTACTTTGTCTTTTTCTTTCTTTTCTACTTCGTCCTTCCCTTCTATATACTTTGTCTGTTTATTTGTTCTTCTTTTTGTCCTTTTTTATGTTTTCAGATTGTTTCCTCCAACAGTCCAAAAAAATACAACGATTAATACGGAACTTGGGGAACTTGTCCGTAGGCTATTTCTGCCCAAACTTATCTTCGTCCAAAAAGACAATTTTAAAAACATCCAAATACCTCCAGACTACTGGTCTGTAACATACCTTTTGTAGCAGAAGCTCCAGGAGTCTCAGGGTGAACCTCCCGGGGTCACTTCACTGCTAAGCTGGTGTCAATGCTGAGATTTACCCTGAAACACTCTGAGCCTTCGCTACAAACCAGCTCAAAATATAGACTTCCGAAAACATTTTTACGTCCAATTTTTTACTTGACGCTTAAATACAAGAGGGACGTCTTACTGGACGAAGATAAGTCAAGCCCCAGTGAAGCGACTGTCATGTACTTTGTTTATTTTTCTAGCTGTAACTCCAAATAAATAAATAATGCCAACCCTTGGTCGACATTGGGATGAGTCAAAAACTAGGTTATTTTGGGTGAACTATCACTTTAATCTTGTTCAGCTTATTGTTTACTGTGGTGTTTTGAAGTGACTTTGGTCAAATAATTCAAGTCTCTCAGAAAACTCGAGTGAAAAGTGTAGCGTCCCGAGAACAAAACAAAGTATTTTATTATTTTTCAGCGTAACGACGCAGCGCTAGTGTCGACAGGAATTTTCGGGCAGGAAATAGGTTATAAATATAAAGTATATCTGGGTATTTTTCGAAATATAAAACATATTTGCAGATGTTAAATCCTTTTTAACTCATGAATTTACTTCATAGCCGGCGACCGTTACAGTCTCGCTTCACGTACTTGACTCGGTAGATAAGGAAAGTAGAATTTTTGGAATGATAACCAGCAAATGTGAGTTCTCCTACTAGAGCAGCTCAGAAAATTATTGCTGCAGAGTTCTGTATGAACTGCAGGCGAGACACATCCTTCTTGTTCAGACATAAAATTAAACTGTTGCAATAATCTAAACGACACAAACACATGGATTAAAAGCTCCAGATCGTGTTGTGACATAATTTTCCTTATTTAAGAGATTTTTTCTCAGTAGAAGGAAACAGTTTTTTGGTCAGAAAAAGAACATTTCAAAAGTTAAATTTCAGCCAAAAACCAAATGATCCAATGAAATCTTTGAGTGCTTTACAAAGAAAGCGTCCCATTGGTTCTTCCTCTCACTCATAGAGGGCTCGTCCAATCAGCTTGACCGAGACCGCGTAACGTCAATAAAGTTGTAAATGTATTAACGCAACAAAACTCCAAAGTCAGCGAGAAACGGACGAAAAAGAGAATGAACGATATTTCGACGATATTTCAGGCCCGGCTCCGCCCACTTGTCTGTTTCCAATTAACGAAAATGCTCTTGTCCGAACGTCTTTCATTAACTAGCCTATATGTCTTCTCTCTCTATCCCTCCCAACTTCCTTGATCTTGGACTAGATTCGGATTAACAGGGAAGTAAGTACTTCACTGCTCGTTCTTCTGCCTGCCATCGCTCTATTTTTGCCTTCTCCCCCCCCTCTGTTCTCGTCCCACTCCCCTCTTCTCTTTCCAAATCCCTCTATCCACAAATGCTCAAAGGTCAGTGTGTTCCAAAATTATGCACACTGGCACCAGACGTGTGCCATTTTAGCTTTAATGATTTGAAATGAACACAAGGAGATGTGTCCTCGTCGGATAGAGGACTCGGCTGTCTTTTTTTTTTTTTTTCCTTTTTTTTCTCCTCGTTCTCAAAAAAGTGTCCAAGACTCCAGGAAGTTTAGTTGCCATGGTGACCATCTCGAGTGGAGAATCGGTAGCATTCATGATAGCGTGTGGTCAGGGCCAGAGGAATTGTGGATAGCAGGCCTTCACAGCAACGGTCATCCATCGCCCATTCCACCCTCATCCATCGGCAACACGGGCCACTTTTTTTTTTTTGCAAAACGTTTATTTTCCTAAAAGCTCCGACCCGTGGCCGAGACCCGAGCCGCTCATCCTCTGATTGTCCGTGAGTCCCTCAGGTGGTCTCGTCGTGTTCACTCCCCCGTGAGGCTGTGGAGGTGACATTTCATCCTGAATCCATATTCCGCTCATACCCTCCACCGTCTGTCCTCCATATCAAAGGCTCGTCCTTTGATATGATCTGGGAAAAAAACACACACTGCAAACCAAACTTCAACAATCTTTGTGTTGATTATTTCTCGCCCGTTTTGTGACTGATTTATGAGTGTTTTTTCTCTTCTGTTCTTCCACTTGTTTGGAAGCCTCGGAGGCCACTCAAGGACAATATGCATCCGTGCATAAATCACACGTCTCCGATAAAATAAATGTATTTTTATAAGATGTGCGAGGAGTCGGATCCGACGTCTGCAGCAGCAGTTACCTTATCATATTTTTAATAAAGTGTCAGGATGCAGGAAGCGTCGTGTCAGCGGCTTCCGTGTCATCTGTGATGAGGAAATCTTATTTATGCTCGCTTTAGCCAAGAGTTATTGTTTCTCCGCTCGGAGAGAAGCGCGGAAGACGCTTGCTCCGGCAGGTCGTGCTGCTCGCGAGGCTTCTGGAACTTTTACAAATACGACAATGTTTCTCCTCAAAGTTGAAACTTTGTCTTTTCGGAAAAATTCTGCTTCTGCACGTCGAGTGAAGACCAACTGAGTTAATGGGCTTGTCGAGACTTCTGGAGGTTCTATGAGTCGTATCTTTAACTTTAAAAACGTATACATTAAATTAAATAACCTTTAGTAAATATGTGAAGCAGAAACTACTTTTAAAATTAAATTATCTTTAAATATATAATAATAATGTTGAAAAATATCCCTTCAGTTTCTGAAATACAATGTTGAAGAATCTGTCTAATTAATGTTGTAAATACTCGATAAATGAATAACAACGCTCAAAATATTTTTCTTATATTTGTTCAAGTTTATATCATATACAATTCAATATATATAATGTAATTATTATGTGATCTTTGGTCATAAATATGTATATTATATATATTATTCATTTATTTAACTTCATATTTAGGTTAGAATTTGCCATAAATTTAATCAGTTTTTCCTATAACTACATCACTATTTATATTTTTCTCTTGTTTTTCTCTCCTCAGATTTAACCCGTTCATATTTCTTTAAATATGCTTTTTTCTTTAAGTTAATGAAAAACTTGTGCCAAATATTTAACAAAAATCTCGGAAATAACTGCAAAAAGTGCAACAAGGCAGGGA
The DNA here is from genome assembly GCF_982586985.1 of Callionymus lyra. NCBI lineage: Eukaryota > Metazoa > Chordata > Actinopteri > Syngnathiformes > Callionymidae > Callionymus > Callionymus lyra. The sequence goes on along the minus strand of NC_141834.1, from coordinate 19,830,049 downwards.
TCCATGTATGAATAAAATACATTGTGTTATACTGAATATAAAACGATCAATTTTAGAACCAAAAACAAACAAATTTTAATTACACTAGTAAAGTAAAGTAATCTTCTTCTCATAGTAATCTTTATTCTCTCCTTATTCACTCAGTGCTATTATTGTTTATTGTATTCGTGTCTCCTTTAAGTGTGTTTAATGATTATTTTAACTCTATTATTATTATTTAAAATGATTAATATTGTTGTTATGCTTTTATATTCTATAGTCTTCAACGAATCCAACAAACAAATTCTGCACAAACCTAATAAAAAGTACTTTTAAAACACAACGAATAGTTTCATAAATAAGACATTTCGTTGATCCGTGTTATTTAGGAAACTGTTTGGTCTCAAACTGTCCCAGCCTCCCGGGGTTCAGGGCTCGTGAAGGAAGTACAAAAGTGCATCCTGGAGCTCGTTCACCTGCGAGAGGAAGATATTCTCAATCATTCCCTCAATTAAACCGTCAGCGCTAACTAAAGTGGAGGATTATTTATCCGCATTAAAGAGCAACGTTTGGCGTCAAAGGAGGATGATTCAGTTTCATCTGGAGGGATATCGAAGGTTGTCAGGGGGAGGGTCCGGGTGACGACGGTCGGGAGGTCAAAGGTCGTCCGGGAAGGGGGTGATGATTCTTCTGAGATGAAGATGTCTGACTCAGCGTGTTGTCTTCTTTTCTTTTTTTCAGGGATATCATCGATCCAACCACTTCATCGCCACTCAGGGTGAGTCTGCTCAGGTGTTTGACACGAACATGAGAGGAGGAGAGGAGCGAGGGAAGACGGATGGAGTGATGGGGGGAAGGAAAAAGGAAGGAGAAAAACATTTTAGGGAATGAAGGAAGATGAATGAAGTGAAACAGAGACACAGTGGGGAAAGGAATGAAGGGAGGAGTAGAAAAAGAAAGAAAAAGACAAAAAAGAGACTAAGTAAAAAGAAGTAAGGGAGGGACAAGTTGGAAGAAAAGAAAGAAACAAAGAAAAAGAAAAGAAAAGAAGGGAAAAAGACAAACCAATAAGCACACAATGTACAAAAAGAAAGTGAGGTAAAAAGAAGAAAAATAATGGAAGGGACTGAGTAGAAAAAGAAAAATGGACAAAGAAGAACAAGAGATAATGGTACAAAAAGAAAGGGATGAAAAGTACAAACAAGAAAGGCAAGGACAAAGAAGAAAAAAGAAGATGCAAAGTCAAAAGGAATGAAAGGGTAGAAAGAGAAAAGAAAGGATAAAATAGAAAAAGAAATGGAGGGGGAAGTAGAAAAAGAAAGAAAAGAAAAAAGTAAAGAGACAAAGTAAAAAGAAGTAAGGGAGGGTAAAATTTGAAGAAAAGAAAGAAACAAAGAAAAGGAAAGAACAAAGAAGAAAAGTTAGGTAAAAAGTAGAACAATAATTGAAGGGACTGAATAGAGAAAGAAAAATGGACAAAAGGAACAAGAGAAAATAGTAGAAAAAGAAAGGAAGAGATGAAATAGAAAAAGAAAGGAAGAGGAAAAGTGGACAGACTGTGCAGGGGGAAAGAAAGACAACGGTAAAGAAGAGGAAATAAACAGAAAGAAGTGAGTGTGAAGTGATGAGAAAAACAAAGCAAAGAAGAATGATGAAAATAAAATAATAAAAGAGGGAACGTAGGAAAAGGAGGATGAAGTGAAAGAAGGAGGGAAGAGAAGGGAGGAGAGGAACTAGGGAAAGGAAAGAACATGTAGAAATATCACCAATAAAAGTAAAGAAGGAGTTGATGATAGAAAAACAAAAGGGGAAGGGAGTGAAAAATGAAGGATGGATGAGAAGAAAGGAGAGTAAGAGAAGATGATACGTTAAATAGTCGATGAAAGAACTGAAAGAATGTTCTGGTGATGATCGTTGATCGTTGTGTCTTCAGGACCGAAGCAGGAGACGCTGTACGACTTCTGGAGGATGGTGTGGCAGGAGAACTGCTTCAGCATCGTCATGATCACCAAGCTGGTGGAGGTCGGCCGGGTAAGATCCTTGGCTTCGGTCCGATCCAGTCTCATACGGTCCGGTCCACAGTTTAGAGTTAGTGGGTTTAAAACAGTTGAGTCATCAGACTGGTGTGCGTTTGTGTGTTCGGTTGTGTGTCTTCATCTCAGAAAGTTGTTGATTTAGAACTAAAAAGTCGTACTGAAACTGCCAATTATTAATACACCTGTAACCTGTTTATCAAGTTTATCATTATCTAATGGTTGAATTTAACATTTCATGTGTGGGAAATTATTATTATTATTGTAAAAGAATATTTTTTGATTGAATTTATTCTTTGAACTTATTATTTTTAAATCAATAGCCTTTTAAATTCCATAAAAAAATATGTGAACGTTTGATTAAGTCTCTCGGTTCCCTTTGGTCTGGTGATACTTTTATACCAATATTTTTATATTGAATTTAAAGGATTACAAATTGAAAATATATATATAAAATAAAAGAAACTGAACTATTGAAGTAGGAATATCTATGTGTAAATAATGTGAATTTAAGATAAAATTCATTAAAAAAAAGAAAAAACAACCATGTACAGAGTATAAAATTGAAATAAATAATAATAAAGTATTAAATAAAAACGTATTGAAACTTATTATTACATTTTACATTTATTGAATTTAATTATTTAAAAACAAAAAAACAAAATCTACAACCTTTTAATGTTATTGACAGTATAAAAAGATAACATGAAATAAATATTTAAACATAATTCAAATCACATGAATAATTCAATATAAATTATAGTATGAGCAGTTTTTAGTGAAATCAAAGGAGAAAAAAAGATGTTTTTTTCATTTATAAACGTTAGGACCCATAATGCACTGCAACAAATACATGTGGAGGCAAGAGTACTAATAAAGTATTATTAAATATTTATACATATTTACTGGCGCATGTTGAGTTTTGAAAGCTCCACGAAGGTGAAACTTGTTAAATCAAACTCGGCACAAACAGACGTGATGATCGGATCAGAACCAGCACTTTGGAAAAACACATTTCCGAGGTAAACGCGCCGAGGTCCGTCGTACGCGCCGGATAATGGAGCGAGTCGGATGTCGCGCCGTCCACTCGGGGCCCCGAGAAACATGGCCTCGGTGTGAAATGACCCCATTATTCATCCCTGGTGCCTCACATCCCATTTGTTTTTCCGTCCCGACAATCCCGGGAGCAGTCGGCGAACGAGGACTCGTCTTTGAGGGTAAGACCGGACGACACCTTCATTAACAACAACACCGGAACGCTGCTTATTACGCCTGTCGTCATTATCACACTTTTCTTTACGTGCAGCACCACAAGAAAAATGATGTTTGTGCGTTTGTTGCTTCTCCGTGTTGTGGTTTCAACATGTTGTGTTGTTATTGTGTTGTTGTTGAACAGGGAATCCAAGTGTTGACGTTGAAAAGAAATATTCATCAAATTCAATACATTTCTTTAAATAGTTTTATTCATTAATGAGGTTAAAATTTTGCATGAAAACTGCATTTCTATAACAAAAATTGCAATCAAATTGTACTTTTTATAAATAAATATTTTGACAACGTAATACAATTTTAATAATATTAATTTCTAAGTTAAGGGTCTAAAAAATACCAGTAATTTTACTGGCATGGCAACAGATTAAAGGTCAAAGTAATATTTAATTAAAAAAACACTAATAGAACCTCTTTGAACCTTTTTTGAGCCCCTAAAGTGACATAATAAATAAGTATTAAAAACGCTATTAATACAATGTTATTTATATTATCGTAATTATTAATATCATCTACGTAATGTTAATATAATATATTTTTTAAAGTATCTGCGATAAGAATAACTGAATTTGTTTCACAGAAAGTAGTTTTGGAAAAAAAAGTAATTTTTTGCCTATTATTATGAGTACTACTACTATTGTCTTCATTACTACTACTACTCATTTTGATTCCCCGTTTGTACAGAAGAAAGTTTTGTTTTTTTTTGTTCAGTTGCTGCTTTAGAAGTCTTTTGCTGTCATTTTTGACCTAAGATTGTGCCATAAATCAAATTTTGTTTTTTAAAAATGTATCTTGGTGGTTAACGTACAACAAGGATGTCAGGAGGTTACATTGTTCACTTAAACGTACGATGACTTTCATTTTATTCAAAAGACTGAACACAAAACTTAAAAATGAATCATGAAAAATGGAAAAAATATTTTTGGTTAATTTTTTTCTTATTATTTTGGTTTTAATCTTATGTTGGAAGATTTTTTTATTTTCTTCAACATGCTAACCATGTAGCTCGCTGACTGGCTTGCGCTTTGTTTGTTCCATTGTGTAGTATTTGGAACTTTACAGGTTATTAGCATAGCAAGTTAGCATGTTAGCATAGCCTGTTAGCCAGTGATGCTACAGCGCCACCTCGGTTTACGAGCGTCTTGAGTCACAAGAAAAATACTTTCTCTGAATGTCGGAGAGTATTTAGTACAAATTACCAAACAAACAAATCCGAGGTAAAAAACCTACATCTTTGGATCACGAATGAATCAAAAAATTCCGTTGGTAAAAGTTTCTTTGGGTTGTTTTCGTGAACCGAGGTACGTCTGTAACCAATAACCAGTTCTCCGGATGAAACGTAAACCTCATTTTTTTTGTTATTTTCAATTTTCCGTGTACAGGTGAAGTGTTGTAAATACTGGCCCGAGGACAGCGAGATGTACGGCGACATCAAGATCACTCTGCTCAAGACGGAAACCCTCGCCGAGTACACGGTTCGCACGTTCGCCTTGGAGCGGGTGAGTCCGAAACCCTAATCCTAATTCATGAATTAAAGATTATTAAAAGCAGGGATTACGTTCCGGACGGACCGTTGATCGGGCGAGCGAGCTACGCGCTAAAAAGGAATTAGCATGAGTGGCTATTTTAAATGTCTTCGCTGTCGATCCAACTTAGCCGGTTGTTTTTGTCCCCGTCGGCCCACTCGCTGTCAATCTCCCGGGGAATCATGGGAATGTCGGCGAGAGAAACACTGGCTTCTAACACGGAATCATCATCCGACTGTCACTTCTCCCGGACTCACGCTGGGACTCGTTTGAATAAGAAAACGCGTGAATCTGGGGTTATTTTTCGTAGCTTTTGTCCTCGCTTGTTTTTTTTTTTTTGCTCTTTTCTTCTGTAAATCTTGAGCGTCGTCGTTCTCTCGCTCCTACGGAGGGATGGATGTCTTGTGTGTCTACAGAAGACGAGATGAGAAAACCTCCCCGAGCTCCGAGAGAACTGAATTATTCTCTTCCACATGTCTGGTTATCTGTAGCCGCCGCAATCATGCGGCGCCCGAGGGCTCGACCGCCCGAGAAGACGCTCCGGTAAACAAAGAGTGACGGATTTTTGTTTTTTTTTTCCCAGAGAGGATATTCCACCAAGCACGAGGTTCGACAGTTTCACTTCACGTCTTGGCCGGAGCACGGAGTGCCGTATCACGCCACCGGACTGTTGGCGTTCATCCGGAGAGTGAAGGCCTCCACGCCCCCTGACGCCGGTCCTGTGGTGGTCCACTGCAGGTGAGCCCGACCTTCTCACGGCTTGAAACAAGTTAAAATGTCAACAGGGTCGTGTAACAGGTGTTTTTTTTTATTAAGTACCATCTGTTGAAGTGAACAAAAGTATATTCCCACCCCGAACATAACATTTTAATTACTGTAGAAGGTTTCATTTATTTTCTAGTAATACAACGGCGCCTTACGAAGTTATGCAACAATGTCTTGTGACGTAATACAACGGATCCTTGCGTAGAAAAACAACAATGTCTTGCGAAGTAATACAACAATGTCTTGCGAAGTAATACAACAATGTCTTGTGACGTAATACAACGGATCCTTGCGTAGTAAAACAACAATGTCTTGCGAAGTAATACAACAATGTCTTGCGAAGTAATACAACAATGTCTTGTGACGTAATACAACGGATCCTTGCGTAGTAAAACAACAATGTCTTGCGTAGTAAAACAACAATGTCTTGCGAAGTAATACAACAATGTCTTGTGACGTAATACAACGGATCCTTGCGTAGTAAAACAACAATGTCTTGCGAAGTAATACAACAATGTCTTGCGAAGTAATACAACAATGTCTTGTGACGTAATGCAACGGATCCTTGCGTAGTAAAACAACAATGTCTTGCGTAGTAAAACAACAATGTCTTGCGAAGTAATACAACATTGCCTTGTGAGGTAATATAAAAGTGCATTGCAAAGTACTACAACTTTCTCGCAAAGTGATTCAACATTACCCTGCGAAGTAATAGAACAATGTCTTGCGAAGTAATACAACAGCGCCTTGCGAAGTAAAACAATGACGCCTTGCGAAGTAATACAACGACGCCTTGCAAAGTAATACATCGATGCCTTGCGAAGTAATACTACAATGCCTTGCGATCTAATACAGCGGTGCCTTGCGAAGTAATACAACAATGCCTTGTGAAGTAATACAACGCTGCCTTGCAAAGTAATACAACAATGCCTTGTGAAGTAATACAATGCTGCCTTGCAAAGTAATACAACGATGCCTTGCGAAGTAATACTACAATGCCTTGCGATCTAATACAGCGGTGCTTTGCGAAGTAATACAGCGGTGCCTTGCGAAGTAATACAACGGTGCCTTGCGAAGTAATACAACGGTGCCTTGTGAAGTAATACATCAGTGCCTTGCGAAGTAATACAACGGTGCCTTGCGAAGTAATACAACAATGTCTTGCGACGTAATACAACAATGTCTTGCGACGTAATACAACAATGTCTTGAAAAGTAATACAACGCTGCCTTGCGAAGTAATACAACGGTGCCCTGCGAAGTAATACAACGGTGCCTTAAAAAGTAAGACAACATTCTCGCGAAGTAATACAATGGTGCCTTGCGAAGTAATACAACGGTGCCTTGCGAAGTAAAACAACAATGTCTTGCGACGTAATACAACAATGTCTTGCGAAGTAATACAACAATGTCTTGAAAAGTAATACAACGCTGCCTTGCGAAGTAATACAACGGTGCCTTAAAAAGTAATACAACATTCTCGCGAAGTAATACAACGGTACCTTGCAAAGTAATACAACATTTCCTCGCAAAGTAATATAAAAGTGCCTTTAAAAAGTAATACAACGGCACATTGCAAAGTAATACAACGGTGCCTTGCGAAGTAATATAAAAGTGCCTTTAAAAAGTAATAGAACATTCTCGCGAAGTAATACAACGGGGGCTTGCAAAGTAATAAAATTGCGCATTGCGAAGAAATACAATGTGCTTTGCGAAGTAGTACAACGACGCCTCGCGCAGGATCGTTGTTTGTCAAATAATTGATTTTGGAGAAAATAAAATGATGTGAGTTGTGATATTAATGTTTCCGTGTGTGTGTGCGTGTGTGTGTGCGTGTGTGTGTGTGTGCGTGTGCGTGTGCGTGTCTGTGTGTGTGTGTGTGTGTCAGCGTGGGAGCAGGTCGCACCGGCTGCTACATCGTGCTGGACGTCATGTTGGACATGGCGGAGTGCGAGGGCGTGGTGGACATCTACAACTGCGTGAAGACTCTCTGCTCCCGGAGAATCAACATGATCCAGACCGAGGTGAGTCTCTTTGATGCGACTCGTGTCCGGACATGAAAGGAAGCCATTCCCACTTTCATCCGGCGTGTTGGGAGAGCGTGGTTCTGGTCTCTCACTCCTGGAGGAAAAGGTCAGCGTCTTTGTGTCGGAGTCACTTCCTCTCCGAGTGCGTAGGAACGTTCCTCTGATGCCACATTTGCATTTTCCGCTCTTATTATGGAAATCCCCGTTGACATATTTGTTCATTACATTTGTACTTATTTACAGTAATTAAATGCACGGCGTGAGTGTTTACTTCGGCTTCTATTCACGGCTTCGATTCGTCGTCATGTTTAATTCAAAGTCTTCGCGCTTGATTAAAAACCTCTTTTGTCCGCCGCCGTTATTCCTGTGCAGGTTCTGATGAAACGTTAAAACACACGTGTTGCTTCTCCGCAGGAGCAGTACATCTTTATTCACGACGCCATTTTGGAGGCCTGTCTCTGCGGCGAGACGGCCATCTTGGTCAACGAGTTCTCCGTCACGTACAGGGAGATGCTGCGAGTGGATTCTCAGAGTAATTCGTCGCAGCTCCGCGAGGAATTCCAGGTGAGTTTATTTTTGAAGATGTTTTTCCCAACATTATCTGTAGCTTCCATATGGAAATATATCACCATGTTTTCCTCGATGACTGAGGATGAGAGGATACAGTGACTTCAGCAGCTTTTAAAGATGATTTTTGGACATATTTTGGTTTCAAAAACAAATGGAAGATGGTGGGAACAAGTATATATCTGAAGTATTGTCGAGTACTTGACTCTGGTGTTGTGATAGTGTAGTAACAAGTTTATATGTGTAGTATTGTCCAGTACTTGACTCTGGTGTTGTGATAGTGTAGTAACAAGTTTATATGTGTAGTATTGTCGAGTACTTGACTCTGATGTTATGATAGTGTAGTAACAAGTTTATATGTGTAGTATTGTCGAGTACTTGACTCTGGTGTTATGATAGTGAAGTAACAAGTATATATGTGTAGTATCGTCGAGTACTTGACTCTGGTGTTTTGATAGTGTAGTAACAAGTTTATATGTGTAGTATTGTCGAGTACTTGACTCTGGTGTTATGATAGTGTAGTAACAAGTTTATATGTGTAGTATTGTCGAGTACTTGACTCTGGTGTTGTGATAGTGTAGTAACAAGTATATATATGTAGTATTGTTGAGTACTTGACTCTGGTGTTGTGATAGTGTAGTAACAAGTATATATGTCTAGTATTGTCCAGTACTTGACTCTGGTGTTGTGATAGTGTAGTAACAAGTTTATATGTGTAGTATTGTCGAGTACTTGACTCTGGTGTTATGATAGTGTAGTAACAAGTTTATATGTGTAGTATTGTCGAGTACTTGACTCTGGTGTTGTGATAGTGTAGTAACAAGTATAATGTGTAGTATTGTCGAGTACTTGACTCTGGTGTTGTGATACTGTAGTAACAAGGATGTATGTGTAGTATTGTCGAGTACTTGACTCTGGTGTTGTGATAATGAAGTAACAAGTATATATGTGTAGTATTGTCGAGTACTTACTCTGGTGTTGTGATAGTGTAGTAACAAGCGTTTATTTGTAGTATTGTCCAGTACTTGACTCTGGTGTTGTGATAGTGTAGTAACAAGCTTATATTTGTAGTATTGTCCAGTACTTGACTCTGGTGTTGTGATAGTGTAGTAACAAGCTTATATTTGTAGTATTGTCCAGTACTTGACTCTGGTGTTGTGATAGTGTAGTAACAAGCATATATTTGTAGTATTGTCCAGTACTTGACTCAAGAACAAACCAAAAAAATGTCCAAACATCAGCTTTAATAGCTGCTGGAGTCACTGTATCCTCTCGTCCTCAGTCATCACTGTATCCTCTCATCCTCGGTCATCAATGCATCCTCTCGTCTTCAGTCATCGCCAGGATCTCGCATGATTTCAATGTTGCTTAAGCTGAGGAGGATCCAGTGGTTTGAAGTTTAAATGCAACACAACAATAAAAAAGTTTAAATATACTTGTTATGGAAACAAAAATAGAAGAACTATGATATGAAAACAAAATATATTTTGAAAGCAAAAAAATACAATGAATGAATACAAATTCAAGTCATTACAGTATGTTGACTATGGATATATTTTCGTTAAAAAAAATATTGCGATATTTTCTTACACTCGTACATATTATGCAGAGGGTGGAGTCGTCTGTCTCTGAGTGCTATTCTAGTGATAATCTCTGGAGAATCCATCTGTAAAATAAAAGACACTCGACAGGGAAAAAAGAAAAAGCGTAGCTCGTGTTTCTTTGTGTTGTTGTTTGGCTTCTGTGATCCTATATTGCAGCGACACACACAACATTATTAGATGTTGATTAGGTGAGAAGAAACCCAGCTGTGCTCGTCTCCTCCTCCTTCTCTGCTGCAGATCCATCGTCTCCAAACCAAACTGTTTTCTTCACCGTTTGATACGAGCGTTCTTCAGACGTTAGCAGACCAGGATGTATAATTGATGCGGCCGTTAATGATGCAAACATTTCTAAGCTGCTGAGAAACCATCATGACTGAATGAACAAAGATAATAGGAGCAAAGACGTTAGATTCCCGATGTATAATGAAGGAGCTGCTGCGCCTCAATGTTCCGTCTTCCTCGCAGTTTAGCTACAAGTTTATATGTGTAGTATTGTCGAGTACTTGACTCTGGTGTTTAATAGTGTAGTAACAAGTTTAATAGTGTAGTATTGTCGAGTACTTGACTCTGGTGTTTAATAGTGTAGTAACAAGTTTAATAGTGTAGTATTGTCGAGTACTTGACTCTGGTGTTTAATAGTGTAGTAACAAGTCTAATAGTGTAGTATTGTCGAGTACTTGACTCTGGTGTTTAATAGTGTAGTAACAAGTTTAATAGTGTAGTATTGTCGAGTACTTGACTCTGGTGTTTAATAGTGTAGTAACAAGAATATATGTGAAGTATTGTCGAGTACTTGACTCTGGTGTTGTGATAGTGTAGTAACAAGTATATGTGTGTAGTATTGTCAGGTACTTGACTGTGGTGTTGTGATAGTGTAGTTAAAAGTATATATGTGTAGTATTGTCGAGTACTTAAGTCTGGTGTTGTGATAGTGTAGTAACAAGTGTATATGTGTAGTATTGTCCAGTACTTGACTCTGGTGTTGTGATAGTGTAGTAACAACTGTATATGTGTAGTATTGTCCAGTACTTGACTCTGGTGTTGTGATAGTGTAGTAACAAGTGTATATGTGTAGTATTGTCCAGTACTTGACTCTGGTGTTGTGATAGTGTAGTAACAAGTGTATATGTGTAGTATTGTCCAGTACTTGACTCTGGTGTTGTGATAGTGTAGTAACAAGTGTATATGTGTAGTATTGTCCAGTACTTGACTCTGGTGTTGTGATAGTGTAGTAACAAGTATATATGTGTAGTATTGTCAAGTACTTGACTGTGGTGTTGTGATAGTGTAGTTAAAAGTATATATGTGTAGTATTGTCGAGTACTTAAGTCTGGTGTTGTGATAGTGTAGTTAAAAGTATATATGTGTAGTATTGTCGAGTACTTAAGTCTGGTGTTGTGATAGTGTAGTAACAAGTGTATATGTGTAGTATTGTCCAGTACTTGACTCTTGACGAAGTCGTAACTGCTTTCATTTGTTTTCAAACCAAAATATGTCCAAACATCAGCTTTAAAAGCTGCTGGAGTCACTGTATCCTCTCGCCCTCAGTCATTACTCTATCCAGATAAACAAGAACAAAGAGAACAAAGATAATATATCAATGTTCCGTCTTCCTCGCAGACGCTGAACTCGGTGACGCCGCGGGTGGACGTGGAGGACTGCAGCATCGCCCTGCTGCCTCGGAACCGGGAGAAGAACCGCAGCATGGACGTCCTGCCGCCCGACCGGGCGCTGGCCTTCCTGGTGACCACGGAGGGCGAGAGCAACAACTACATCAACGCCGCGCTGGCCGACAGCTTCCACCGTCAGGCCGCCTTCATCGTGACGCCGCACCCGCTGCCGGGCACCACGGCCGACTTCTGGAGGCTGGTGTTCGACTACGGCTGCACGGCCGTGGTCATGCTCAACCAGCTCAACCAGTCCAACTCCGCCTGGGTGAGGATTAGCTCCTTTGATCCCTGACCACGCTGATCTCCGGGCGTGTCTAGATAAAACCCGGCCCAGTTTTCTCTTCCCCCTCCTCAAAGTTTCATCTCCGGAGAATAGCTTTACCCGCCGGCTACGTTTTTTTATTAGCGTCCCACTTTCTCTTCCTCGCTCTTCCTTCTCCGCGGCAGCTTCTTCCACAGAAAAAGAAAGTCGCAGTGAATGAAGGTTCTGCGACGCCATGATGACCACGTGTCCAATGTTCACCGTCAATGTAGCGTCGAGTGGCTTCAGGGAAATATTTGTTTATAAAACATGGAGGCTAAAGTCCCTTCACACGATCAGGCATAAAAACAAATGTTAAAATGTGGGATTGTAATGCTATCTCTTTTCAAGATAAAACAACTTTCAGACTCTACTAATCAAACTCATTACATCACATGGCATGCCATGAACATTTAGCATTAACAATTAGCATGGACAGTTAGCATGGATAGTTGACATGGACAGTTAGCATTACATAATAGCATGGATAGTTGACATGGATAGTTAGCATGGGCAGTTAGCATAGATAGTTAGCATGGGTACTTGGCATTGACAGTTAGCATGGGTAGTTGACAGTGTTAGTTAGCATGGACAGTCAGCATGGGTAGTTGACAGTGACAGTTAGCATGGACAGTTAGCATGAGCAGTTAACATGGGCAGTTAGCATGGATAGTTAGCATGGGTACTTAGCATGGACAGTTAACGTGGACAGTTAGCATGGATAGTTGACATGGACAGTTGACATAGAAAGTTAGCATGGATAGTTAGAATTGATAGTTGGCATAGACAGTTATCATGAATAGTTGGCATAGTCAGTTGGCATGGATAGTTAGCATGGATAGTTGGCATAGTCAGTTAGCATGGATAGTTAGCATGGATAGTTGGCATAGTCAGTTAGCATGGATAGTTAGCATGGATAGTTGGCATAGTCAGTTGGCATGGATAGTTAGCATGGATAGTTGGCATAGTCAGTTAGCATGGATAGTTAGCATGGAGAGTTGGCATAGTCAGTAAGCATGGATAGTTGGCATGGATAGTTGGCATGGATAGTTGGCATAGTCAGTTGGCATGGATAGTTAGCATGGATAGTTAGCATGGATAGTTGGCATAGTCAGTTAGCATGGATAGTTAGCATGGATAGTTGGCATAGTCAGTTAGCATGGATAGTTGGCATGGATAGTTGGCATAGACAGTTAGCATGGATAGTTGACATGGATAGTTAGCATGGGCAGTTAGCATAGATAGTTAGCATGGGTACTTGGCATTGACAGTTAGCATGGGTAGTTGACAGTGTTAGTTAGCATGGACAGTCAGCATGGGTAGTTGACAGTGACAGTTAGCATGGACATTTAGCATGAGCAGTTAGCATGGACAGTTAACATGGGCAGTTAGCATGGATAGTTAGCATGGGTACTTAGCATGGACAGTTAACGTGGACAGTTAGCATGGATAGTTGACATGGACAGTTGACATAGAAAGTTAGCATGGATAGTTAGAATTGATAGTTGGCATAGACAGTTATCATGAATAGTTGGCATAGTCAGTTGGCATGGATAGTTAGCATGGATAGTTGGCATAGTCAGTTAGCATGGATAGTTAGCATGGATAGTTGGCATAGTCAGTTAGCATGGATAGTTAGCATGGATAGTTGGCATAGTCAGTTGGCATGGATAGTTAGCATGGATAGTTAGCATGGATATTTGGCATAGTCAGTTAGCATGGATAGTTAGCATGGATAGTTGGCATAGTCAGTTAGCATGGATAGTTGGCATGGATAGTTGGCATAGACAGTTAGCAGGGATAGTTTACATGGATAGTTAGCATGGATAGTTAACATGGACAGTTAGCATGGATAGTTGGCAAAGACAGTTAGCATGGATAGTTAACATGGACAGTTGGCATGGATAGTTGGCATAGACAGTTAGCATGGACAGTTAGCATGGATAGTTAGCATGGACAGTTAACATGGACAGTTGGCATTATTTTTGCTAATGCTCTCAAATTTATTAGAGGCGTTTTGTGATGTCTTGAGTTGATGGTAAACTCTGGGATCGACTGATGATCCTGGATGAACAGGCTCTGGATTCTGAGCCCGGCAGACGGCGATCGGCGACATTAAGCATCTGTGACGGATACATTTGCTGGAGACGATTCCTGGAGTCGCATCGTCTCTCGGCGCCAGAATTCACTGCTCCATGTTCAGCCAATCATCTCGCTCGTGTCGGAGCCGCCCACAGGGATGCATCGTGGGTAAAACGTCCGTGAAGAGAACTCACTCGTTGTTCGACGACGTTTTCCAACGAGAAGATGTTACTTTATCAGTTTCATCAAGAAACAACTCATTACTGCGTTGTATTAACGGTAGAAGACGCTCAGAAACTTTTAAAAATCAATTAAAAAACGAGGTTTTTGTAAAGATTTCCGTCGTGAAAATGTTTCCACCCCGTCTGCACTCTCTTCTTCACCTTTATCAACTTAAAAATTGTCAATTTTCCTCATTTTTCTTTCTTGTTTCCGTGTGAAAATGTGATTATTAAGTTCAGACTTAACTTAACCTGTCAACATTTTTTTTTTCCTCTGCAGCCGTGCGTCCAGTACTGGCCGGAGCCCGGTCTCCAGCAGTACGGACCCATGGAGGTGGAGTTCCTGTCCATGTCGGCGGACGACGACGTCATCACGCGTCTGTTCCGGGTCAAGAACGTGACGAGGGTGAGTGGCTTCCTGTCTCTGGACGTACCGTTCCTCGCGCCGACCTCATCAGCGACGCTGCCGACCTGACATTTCCCAGATCAGTGTGTTGTTGCGGAAACATGGGAACGACAAAAACATGCTGTACCTGACGTCTTAAGTTGAGCTGATCACTTTCCTGCAAACTCAAAGAGTGTGTGAGATTGTGTGTGTGTGAGATTGTGTGTGTGTGAGATTGTGTGTGTGTGTGTGTGAGTGTGCGAGCTTTATTGCTGAGCTTATGTTGCTTTATTATTCTCTCAGTCCAGCCTCGAGAGGCGAATCCAGCGCTTGAGTATAAATAAGTGAACTGAGGTTTTACTGGGTAACAGCAACTTGTTTCCAAATGTACACACGAGTATACACACTGGTGTGTACACTCTATTTACTAGCGTGTACACACTAGTGGACTTCTTTATTTCTTTTCCTTTGTATAAGTGCGTGTATGTTTGTTACAAACTTGAGCTGAAAATCAGACAATTTTCAACTGTAATCAAACAATTTTCAACTGTAATCAAACAATTTTTAACTATAATTAAACTATTTTCATCTATAATCCAACAATTTTCAACTATAATCAAACTATTTTCATCTATAATCCAACAATTTTTAACTGTAATCGAACAATTTTTAACTATAATCAAACAAATTTCAACTATAATCAAACAAATTTCAACTGTAATCAAACAATTTTCAACTATAATCAAACAATTTTCAATTATAATCAAACAATTTTCAACTATAATCAAACAATTTTCAACTATAATCAAACATTTTTCAACTATAATCAAACTATTTTCATCTATAATCCAACAATTTTTAACTGTAATCGAACAATTTTTAACTATAATCAAACAAATTTCAACTATAATCAAACAAATTTCAACTGTAATCAAACAATTTTCAACTATAATCAAACAATTTTCAATTATAATCAAACAATTTTCAACTATAATCAAACAATTTTCAACTATAATCAAACAAATTTCAACTATAATCAAACAATTTTCAACTATAATCAAACAATTTTCAACTATAATCAAACAATTTTCATCTATAATCAAACTATTTTCATCTATAATCCAACAATTTTCAACTATAATCAACCAATTTTCAACTATAATCAAACTATTTTCATCTATAATCCAACAATTTTCAACTATAATCAACCAATTTTTAACTATAATCAAACAATTTTCAACTATAATCCAACAATTTTCAACTATAATCAAACTATTTTCAACTACAATCAAACAATTTTCAACTTAAATCAAACAATTTTCAACTATAATCAAACAATTTTCAACTATAATCAAACAATTTTCAACTTAAATCAAACAATTTTCAACTATAATCAAACAATTTTCAACTATAATCAAACAATTTTCAACTATAATCAAACAATTTTCAACTTAAATCAAACAATTTTCAACTATAATCAAACAAATTTCAACTGTAATCAAACAATTTTCAACTATAATCAAACAATTTTCAACTATAATCAAACATTTTTCAACTATAATCAAACAATTTTCAACTATAATCAAACAATTGTCAACTATAATCAAACAATTTTCAACTATAATCAAACTATTTTCAACTATAATCAAACAATTTTCAACTATAATCAAACTATTTTCAACTATAATCAAACTATTTTCAACTGTAATCAAACTATTTTCAACTATAATCAAACTATTTTCAACTGTAATCAAACAATTTTCAACTATAATCAAACAATTTTCAACTATAATCAAACATTTTTCAACTATAATCAAACAATTTTCAACTATAATCAAACAATTTTCAACTATAATCAAACAAATTTCAACTGTAATCAAACAATTTTCAACTATAATCAAACAATTTTCAACTATAATCAAACATTTTTCAACTATAATCAAACAATTTTCAACTATAATCAAACAATTTTCAACTATAATCAAACAATTTTCAACTATAATCAAACATTTTTCAACTATAATCAAACAATTTTCAACTATAATCAAACAATTTTCAACTATAATCAAACTATTTTCAACTGTAATCAAACAATTTTCAACTATAATCAAACTATTTTCAACTGTAATCAAACAATTTTCAACTATAATCAAACAATTTTCAACTATAATCAAACATTTTTCAACTATAATCAAACAATTTTCAACTATAATCAAACCATTTTCAACTATAATCGAACAATTTTCAACTATAATCAAACAATTTTCAACTATAATCAAACAATTTTCAACTATAATCAAACATTTTTCAACTATAATCAAACATTTTTCAACTATAATCAAACAATTTTCAACTATAATCAAACAATTTTCAACTATAATCAAACAATTTTCAACTATAATCAAACAATTTTCAACTATAATCAAACATTTTTCAACTATAATCAAACAATTTTCAACTATAATCAAACTATTTTCAACTATAATCAAACTATTTTCAACTGTAATCAAACAATTTTCAACTATAATCAAACTATTTTCAACTGTAATCAAACAATTTTCAACTATAATCAAACAATTTTCAACTATAATCAAACATTTTTCAACTATAATCAAACAATTTTCAACTATAATCAAACCATTTTCAACTATAATCGAACAATTTTCAACTATAATCAAACAATTTTCAACTATAATCAAACAATTTTCAACTATAATCAAACATTTTTCAACTATAATCAAACATTTTTCAACTATAATCAAACAATTTTCAACTATAATCAAACTATTTTCAACTGTAATCAAACAATTTTCAACTATAATCAAACCATTTTCAACTATAATCAAACAATTTTCAACTGTAATCAAACAATTTTCAACTATAATACAACAATTTTCAACCATAATCCAACAATTTTCAACTATAATCAAACAATTTTCAACTATAATCAAACAATTTTCAACTATAATCAAACATTTTTCAACTATAATCAAACATTTTTCAACTATAATCAAACAATTTTCAACTATAATCAAACTATTTTCAACTGTAATCAAACAATTTTCAACTATAATCAAACCATTTTCAACTATAATCAAACAATTTTCAACCATAATCCAACAATTTTCAACTATAATCAAACCATTTTCAACTATAATCCAACAATTTTCAACTATAATCGAACCATTTTCAACTATAATCAAACAATCAATAGTTTGTTTGTTATGTCTTGAGGCGAATCTTGACTAATTTTGTGTAGTTATTATTTATAAACCATGACAAATTGAATCAGTTGTAGTTACTCTGACGCTAACAGAGTTAATAATATCAAAAACCTTTTAATGGGCCAATGGGCTCTTTAGCTCCAGTAATTTCACACATTTGTGTCTCACTTGATCCTTGAAAACTGGATCCATCATCATCATCATCATCATCATCATCATCATCATCATCTTCATCATCTTCATCATCATCTTCATCGTTCATATTTCCGGGCGACAGGTCATGTGTTCGTGAGGAAGACGACTCTTCCTTCACGGTCCGGAGAACACAATAGGAGGATTATGTGTTTGAATAAATGACTTGTGTGTGTCCGTGAGTGTGTGTTTGTGTGTCTGTGTGTGTCCCCGTGAGTGTGTGTGTGTGTCCGTGAGTGTGTGTGTGGGTGTGTGTCCGTGAGTGTGTGTCCGTGAGTGTGTGTGTGTGTGTGTGTGTGTGTCCGTGAGTGTGTCCGTGAGTGTGTGTGTGGGTGTGTGTCCGTGAGTGTTTGTGTGTGTCCACGAGTGTGTGTGTGTGTTCGCGAGTGTGTGTGTACGTGAGTGTGTGTGTGTGTCCGTGAGTGTGTGTGTGTCCGTGAGTGTGTGTGTGTGTGTGTGTGTGTGTGTGTGTGTGTGTGTGTGTGTGTGTGTGTGTGTGTGTGTGTGTGTGTGTGTGTGTGTGTGTGTGTGTGTGTGTGTGTGTGTGTGAGTGTGTGTGTCCGTGAGTGTGCGTGTGTGTCCGTGAGTGTGTTTGTCTGCGAGTGTGTGTGTGTGTCTGTGAGTGTGTCCGTGAGTGTGTGTGTGTGTCTGTGAGTGTGTGTGTCCGTGAGTGTGTGTGTGTGTCCGTGTGTGTGTGT
>NC_141834.1:19789007-19809007 GCF_982586985.1 Callionymus lyra | reverse complement strand
TGTACATCGATGAGTTTTATATTTGTATCGTATAAAATCCTTCAAAAATCTTCCTAAATCCTCACTAAATGCCACAAAAATGTCTTGATCTATTCCTTGTCCACGTGTTTAGACGTTTTTTTCTACTAAAACTCAATTTGATAGTTTCATAAATGACTTAAATACTATAATACTAGTATATTAAGAAGCTTATTTTAGCTATCAGGGCCTGAACTCTGCTGAAATATTTTTTACTTCACAGTTTAAAGTTTAAACCCTCGTATATATATCGTCGTCTGTTGTCGTTTGTATCCGAGGAAGCTTTAGTTTAATATAATTTTTGATACGAGGAAGTTTTGCTCTGAAGACGATGAAATACCGTCCGTCTCTCGCTCGATCTGGACTCGGGTCGGAACCTTCGGCGCCTCTAATGAAACACGTTAACGGCCCATGACTGGACGGTTCACCAGTCGCGACATTAATTAGCTCCATTAGCCTCAGGAACGACTCGCGATAAACATAACGACTCGCACTGAACCCGTCGCGTCCAACTGTAGATTATCATTACGACCAGAGGAGCGCGGAGGGAGGGCATACCTCTGACCAGGAGCTCAGGCTACATGAATTGTACTGTCGGAACTTGAGTTAACCCTTTGACCATGTTAGCATATGTTAGCCTAGCATCTAGAAAACCTATTGTTATGAACAATAACTACACATTTTGTCCGTGGGTCTCATGGAAGTTGATTCCGTCCGTTTTCTGTCGCTTGTTCCTTAATGGGGATCATGGGGGTGGGGGGGGGGGGGTCTGTTGAAGGACACACAACCATTCACAATAGAATGTTTTTGGACTGTGGGAGGAAACCAGAGTGCCCTGAGTAAACCCAGGCAACACGGGGGGAACATACTAACTCAGAAAGTGGCCTCCTCTCCAACCGGGAAGCGAACCTACAACCTTCAACCACTCACCGTGTGCCTGGAAGTTTATTTATATTTGAAATTTCTTTGTATTATGTCTTTTCCAAATTCAAGTATTTTTATTTTGGCTGGTTTTCAACAGCAGTGGTTAGAAGCCATTAAATCCTTCAAAACCTTGCTGAATCCAAATGGTAATTCTAAAGGTTTCAAGTGTGTTAATGACATCAAGTGTGTTAATGATGTGATGTAGTTGCTCAGTGATGACTGACATGTGTCACACATGCTTGACTCTAAACCCATGGTCTCGTCTGCAGCTACAGGAGGGCGAGCTGGTCGTCTGTCAGTTCCAGTTCCTGCGCTGGTCGGCGTATCGCGACGTTCCCGACTCCAAGAAGTCTTTCCTCAACCTTCTGGCTCAAGTGCACAAGTGGCAGAGAGAGTGTGGAGAAGGACGGACGGTCGTCCACTGCCTGTGAGTAACACCAGTGTTTGATTACTTAGTCACTGGACCAACAACTAGAGTCGACGCCTGAAGTTTATCTAGTTTGAAGTTTGAATATATTCATCATACAATTCTATATACAACAAAGTACTTTGACTACTATTACTTCTAGTGCTACTACTATTACTACCACTACCATTACTACTGTTACTATTACTACTACTACTTGTACTTCTACTATAACAACTATTACTACTACATTACTACTATTAGTCCTACTACTATTATTACTACTACCACTACCATAACTACTATTACTACCACTACCATAACGACTATTACTACCACTACCATAACTACTATTACTACTAGTACTACCACCGTTACTGCCGTTACTACTATTAAAACTCTTACTACTGCTATTACCATTACTACTATTTTTACTACTACTACTATTACTACTACTATTTTTACTATTACTGCTATTACTACTACTATTTTTACTATTACTACTACCATTACTACTATTAATACTATTACTACTACCATTACTGTCATTACTACTATTTTTACTATTACTACTACTACTACCATTACTACTATTAATACTATTACTACTACCATTACTGTCATTACTACTATTAAAACTATTACTAATACTACTATTTATACTATTGCTACTACTACTACTACTATTAATACTATTGCTACTACTACTACTATCATTACTACTATTGCTATTATTAATAGTATTCCTACTACTAGTAAGTAAGTAAGTAAGTACTACTACTATTATTAATACTACTACTACTAATATAATAATAATAATAGTTTCTACATGATCTTTGACCTCATGAGCTTCAGCTCTGATTGTTGCTCAAGAGAACGATGGTAGTTCAGGGACTGTAAAGGAGTCACAACATCATCTCGTCGTTGCTTCGTTAACCATCCAAACCAGTTTAGTCGTGTTGGAACCGAACCACGAACACGAACCGATGAAGTGTCGAACCGAGCGCTTCTGTCCCCACGAGTCCTCGCTGATGAATATGAATGGGCGTCACGCGTTCGCCGCCGCAGGCCTCCGTCCATAAACACATCAGTCAGCGCTGTCACCCGGCGTTACCCCCGGCAACCCCGAAAGAGATTATGGAGATCAAATCAATTACGGCTTAATTCCGAGCGTCGGTTCCCACGACGGTGAATCCGGCTGACGACGATTGATCGCCTTAATATCGCCGCCGCCGTCCCTGCCTCGCTCTCCGGAGAGGAAGTGGATCGTCCTCCAGAAGTTCATCGATACGGTCTTACGTTTGTTTTGACCGCCGCCGTATTTTCTTCCAGGAAATAATACTCAGTCATGGAGCAAGCAACCCTGGTATCTGTGAGGTTCTGACGCTCTTCGATTATCTGCTTTAAAACCCTCTTAAATGCAGAGTCGTTCTCGGCGCCGGAGCAAAGGTGTCCAGATAGAACTCAGACGAGGATTTAAGCTCCTCCAACAAAAGTAATTTACAGGGTGTGGGCGACGAGGGGGCGCTAATGAGGGCTAAGAAGGAGACGCAGGGGTCGCCCATCAATTACGGGAGAAGGACGGCTGGAGATTGTAAAAAAGGAGTGAGTCTTAGAACCGGGGGTTACTAATGGTGAACCGTGACGTGGCTGGAATCTCAAGTCGTTTACAAACTCCTGCGCTACTAGCATGATGCTAATGAACTTTGCTGAAGTGGATTTAACTGCAGTTACTTGTTTATTCTTTTAGGGGGAAAACTCTCAAAAAAAGTACACTTTTCTTTCTTTTCGACTCATTTTTCTTAAGTATTTTCAACAATTTTCACTGTTTTATTCGTAATATAGAAACACAAATATAATGTTTTTAT
Source organism: Callionymus lyra (assembly GCF_982586985.1). Classification (NCBI taxonomy): domain Eukaryota; kingdom Metazoa; phylum Chordata; class Actinopteri; order Syngnathiformes; family Callionymidae; genus Callionymus; species Callionymus lyra. The sequence continues at coordinate 19,805,791 of NC_141834.1, read as the reverse complement.
AGTAATGTTGCTAGCAGTTAGCATCAACAACTGACAAAGGAATAATCAGCACTTTTTTTAGAAAAAAACGATTTCATTTGTAGCTGAAAAATATAAAGTATATTAAAATATTGAAATATTCTTAAATATTTAGGCTCCTCCTTACATCACTGATCTGATCCAGCCTTACACCCCAGTTCGGGCTCTGAGGTCTGTGGATCAGAATCTACTTATGGTTCCACGCACACGGCTCAGGACCAGAGGAGAGAAATCTTTTCAGGCTGTTGCTCCTAAGCTTTGGAACGATCTTCTCTCTCTTTGCTCTTGATGGATCTACTGACTCCTTTAAGAAACATCTTAAGACGTTTCTATTTGTTCAGGCTTTTCCCTTGAATTTCTCGAACTCCTGTGTTGTTCTCAGTATTATCTTGATCTTTAAAGTATGTACTTTTTTGAGTATTGTTTTGATTGTTTAAGCGCTTTGTGACCCTGGTCTCGAAAAGCGCTATATAAATAAATATTACTTACTTACTTACTTGCTTACTTACTTAAATTATGAATTTATTGTATTTTCTATATCTTGTTCAAAAATCCGGATATGTAAACACTTGGTTGGTTGCTAACAGTTAGCATCAACAACTACAAAGGGATTTCTAGCTCATTAATAGCTTAAAAGTATAGTTTATTAAAATTAAGTACAATATACAAAAAAATATATTTTATTGTGTTTTATATAACTTTTCATTTATAAACTTGATAATAAAGCACTTTTTTTTCCTAAAATGATTTTTATATTCCCTTAAATATTGTTTTTATTTTGCTAGCAGTTAGCAACAACAACTAGACAAAAACGATTTATTTTGGAGCTGAAAAGTTTTGAGTAAATCAAAATAAAGGGAAAGTGATTTTTTTAAAACCTTTTTTTTACAAATATGATTTTTATATTACCTTTAATCATTTTGAGGTTTAATAAATACTCACAAAAATGGCAAAACGGGGACAAAAGTCGTAAATTATCCTTAAAAAATACAAAACCTTTCAACTAGCAATAACACTTTTTAGACAAACTAAACAAAAACAATTTTTCAAAGTGAAATAATAAATAATTTTAAGAAAGAAAACATTAGTTTGACATTTTCTAAAAATGCTGTTGAATTCTTTTCCATTGACGTGCTGTTTTAAACATTTTTTATCTTTTTAAACACGCTTCACGAGTTTTGATTCCAAACGCCTCTCGTCCTCAGTAACGGCGGCGGTCGCAGCGGCACCTTGTGCGCCTCCAACATCCTCCTGGAGATGATCCAGTACCAGAACATGGTGGACATCTTCTACGCCGTCAAGACTCTACGGAACTGCAAACCCAACATGGTGGAGTCTCTGGTGAGTCGGGTTCTTCTCCAGCGATGCGTCCTGAGTGTCTCACCGATGCCTTGCCTTCCCCCCCCGCAGGACCAGTACCGCTTCTGCTACGACCTGGTCCTGGAGTACCTGGACTGCTTCGAGGGGAGATAGCAACTAAACCAGGAGCGCGGCGGTGATGGCGTTGGCGATGGCGGCGTGGCGGAGCTCAGTCCCTCCACGCTACTCTCCGGACTGTTGCGAGTCCAGAGGAAGAAATCGAGACTCTTGACCTTTAATGTACAGCCGTGATCTCCTTCTTGTTGGTGATGTCTTTTGATATTTCCCGTGCGTCTTCTGGTCCATCTGCCCGTGGAACCGAAGCTTCTCGTCGATGTGGTAGAAAAAAAGACAACTTTTCCTCGGGACTTGTTTGGATCCGAGGGTCACCCTGACCCGGTCGTTTGGAGCACGGATCAGTACCCTAAACACGCCGAAGCATCTTAGGTCCGCCGTACTTTACTCACCAAACCATAAACTGCCTTACGCTCTGAGCACAGAGTCCCGGACGGAGACGCCACAGTGTTGATGTTCTTCTTTGCCATGATATTCGTTGTTGGATTACCATTTGTGCTAAAGGTGGACTTTTTTTTTCCGGGCGACGGCCGCTTGCCACCGCAGTTCCCGCTAGCTTGTCGCGGTGCCAACCCCACTGACTGACTTGAATCCTCTTTGTCTTGATATCTGCCTGAGAATGCACTCGGACGGGTTTGAAACTTTTCCTAAAAACTACTGAAGCTGGAGCGAGATTAGAGCGACGGGACGACCGAGTGAGTTTTCTTGAGTGACGGGTTTGAATCTCGGCTGGGCTGCGTCCGCACTTGTGCGCTCTTGAGCAAACGACTCACCGGAATCCTTGAAAACCATCACAAGTGCAGCTTCTTTTGTGTCACATTTCCGCTCCTCGCTCGCTTTTATTCCTTTCAAAAACTTAAAGGCAAAAGAAAAAATGGAAACCGCTAGATATTGGAAAATCAACCTCAATTATTGTAACGAAATCTTGTTTTTGATCGTCTCAAATATCCTTCAAGCATCTTTTCATTAAGAGTTTTATCGAAATGTTTTGTATTGAATAGCAAAAAGACGCAAAAATGGAAGATTACCAAGAATTTTGCCATTTATTTAAAGAAAAAAATAAGCTTTTGTTGATGTTATTTGTGAAAATGGGAAATTGAACAATTCCAGAAAAGAAAAGAAAAAACCTAATTCTAAAAAGGTTTTTGTGCTTTTATCAGGCGTTTTAACAAAAGAGAAAAATAGTGCAAAAATAACTTTTGATGGAATATCCAAAAATGCCAAATATAAGTTTTTGTTTAGAGGTATTTCCAAAAAAAATTCTCAAAGATCTTTGTTTTTTTTATATTATTCACACGTCATTCACACAAGAGGCTTTTCATAAGTTTTGAAATAAATATTACAAATACTTAATAAAAATGTTTATATATATATAAATATATGAAATAATTGTGTTCTTTTTATGGAAATGTTTTGATTTTCGAGAACCTCTCAAAATTCAGTTTCCTCTTCTTTAATAGAGAGGTTTTCAAACGGTTTCAAGTCCGAAAACGTATAAAATATCCTTAAAAAAGTTTTTCAAAAGGTTTAAAAATATATTGCTAAATATATCCCAAATGGTTTGAATGGATTTAACACTTTTAAAAAGGTATTTTAGAAAAATTTAAATACATGAAAATGGAAATAAAAAAACGTAAAATCTAAAAAAATAAATAAAAAAACCTCTAAAATATCATTCAGAGCTTTATTTTTTATCTTCAGTTAAAACATCCTTTGTTGTGTTTATAAAACTGTCAATGAAGTGACTTTTCCGAGGAAAAGTGTTTGTGACATTATGAACTATATCACAAAAGTGCAACAAACATAAATGGAAAAGCCCTTAAATTGCAAAACCTTGCAAAACTTTTTTCTACTCTTTCATGAAGAGGTTTTAAGATGTTTCACAACATGAAGAAAAACACTTGTTCGAGGAAAGGTCCTTGAATTTTCACATATTGTCAAAACATGTTTTCAGGCAGAGGCTTGAAAGTTTGAAATATATCACAAAAGGAAAAAAAAACTTTGATCATGTGAGGTTTTAAGATGTGTAGAAACAATTGCAAAACCTCTTGAAACTTGACTACAAATATCTGCATAAACGTTATTAAATGTTCTTTGATCACAACGTTCCAGCTGTTAGCGTCGTCAGCAACAATTAGAATCAGCGTTGCTATACAGTATACAACCGTAACCCTACTCCCAACCTAATGCCCAACTCTAGCCTTAATCGTAACACTACTCCCAACCCTATACCCAACTTTAACCCCAACCGTAACCTTCTTCCAACTCTAGCCTCAATCGTAACCCACTCCCAACCCTATCCCCAACTCTAGCCTCAATCGTAACCCACTCCCAACCCTATCCCCAACTCTAGCCTCAATCGTAACCCACTCCCAACCCTATCCCCAACTCTAGCCTCAATCGTAACCCACTCCCAACCCTATCCCCAACTCTAGCCTCAATCGTAACCCACTCCCAACCCTATCCCCAACTCTAGCCACAACTGTAACCCACTCCCAACCCTATCCCCAACTCTAGCCTTAATCGTAACCCTAATCCCAACCCTATCCCCAACTCTAGCCTTAATCGTAACCCTATTCCATACCCTATTCCCAACTCTAGCCTCAATCTTAACCCTACTCCCAACTCTAGCCTCAACCTTGACCCCACTCCCAACCCTATCCCCAACTCTAGCCTTAATTGTAACCCTACTCCCAACCCTATCCCCACACCTAGCCACAACTGTAACCCCACTCCCAACTTTATCCCCAACGTTATCCTGAATAGTGACCCCATTCTAAACCCTATCCCCAACTTTAGCCACAACTGTAACCCCACTCCCAACTTTATCCTTAATCGTAACCCCATTTTAAAACCTATCCCCAACTCTAGCCTTAATCGTAACCCTAATCCCAACCCTATCCCCATCTCTAGCCTTAATCGTAACCCTAATCCCAACCCTATCCCCATCTCTAGCCTTAATCGTAACCCTTCTCCTAACCCTATTCCCAACTGTAGCCTCAATCTTAACCTTACTCCCAACTCTAGCCTCAACCTTGACCCCACTCCCAACCCTATCCCCATCTCTAGCCTTAATCGTAACCCTAATCCCAACCCTATCCCCATCTCTGGCCTTAATCGTAACCCTTCTCCTAACCCTATTCCCAACTGTAGCCTCAATCTTAACCCTACTCCCAACTCTAGCCTCAACCTTGACTCCACTCCCAACCCTATCCCCAACTCTAGCCTTAATTGTAACCCTACTCCCAACCCTATCCCCACACCTAGCCACAACTGTAACCCCACTCCCAACTTTATCCCCAACGTTATCCTGAATAGTGACCCCATTCTAAACCCTATCCCCAACTTTAGCCACAACTGTAACCCCACTCCCAACTTTATCCTTAATCGTAACCCCATTTTAAAACCTATCCCCAACTCTAGCCTTTAGCCTCAACCCTAATTATAGCAGAACCGTAAGCTTAGACCTATCACAATACTCAACTAACCCCAACCCAAGCATCAACCCCGATCCCAACCCTAATCCTGTCCTTAATTGTAGACATAACCCTTACCTGCGCTACAACAAATGAAACTCATAACAGAAAGTTTGTGATAATAATTTGATCTTCATATCACAGGACTCACGAAACACCTCAATAAAGCCTGGTAGTGTGGACGCAGCCCAAGACCCGAGCTTCTTATAAAGGATGAAGCAGCGTTTTTAAATTGAATTTTGTGTTTCGATCAAACATTTCAGTCCAAGGAATGATATGTGCGATGTTTACACAGCTCGAGTTGTGTACTACGAGGACCTTGAACGCGTCTCGATGAAGAACAAGTGTTACATTCGTGAGGAAACACAAACGTGTGCCTGGACACTTGGAGAGTCGCCGCAGGTGTAAATACAGGTGTACATTATGAAAATGTGAATATTATTCTCTATGTTTGCCCGAGTGACGACGTAACCCACGAAGCTGAATGTGATGTAAATGACAGTTTTCTTGCTAACAACCGAGTGTGAACTGAATATTCAAGCTTCCATCCATCGTCTGCTTTGCATTTCATCGTCGGGGCGCGAGTGATGGAACATGACTACTGTGACTCCGACCATTGTGTTTGTGGGGCAAAGTGTGTATTTAATGAAAGAGACAAAGTGTATTTCTGGATGATGGACAATAAAAAAAGAGAGAAATCTTTTGTGGTGGTTTGATAATTGATGTGTCGGCAGAAGCCTTCATGGCGCGTCTGATCTTCTCTTCTTATTAATCTTTCACCTCTTCTTCTTCTTCCCTTCGTCGGCTGGAGTGTCCCTCCCCCGTCATTACTGTCTCGCCTCCCCCTCGCCTCCCCCTCGCCTCCCCCTCGCTCGCCGGAGTCTGAAGACCACAGACTTCCTCTCACCCACCGCTGTTGAATAATGCAGGCCGGAGAAAACACTCGGATGCAAAACCTCGATTGCATTTTCTGCTCAGGTAGGGATTGGCGTTTGTGGAGAAAATGAATTCAGGAATTTGAAGAGCGGTTTATGAGTTTGCCCTTCCAACATAATGTGTGTGAAAACATCGTTTTTCTTTCATAAACGATTATCTGAAAATGTATATAAAATGTTGATTTTTAAAAAATGTATTTTATGCTTAATTTATCGGTTGTTAAAAAACTATATTAAATCAATATTTGTGTGATAAATTTCAGAAAAAGAGGTTCTATTCTTTGTTTATATATATATATATATATATATATATATATATAAAAACAAAATATATTATTTTAAAATATTTCATTAAATATTATCCATACAGTATATTAAAAGATGTCAAATAAATGTCCATATAACTTTGTCCTTAAAAAAATATTTTTTTCTGAAGTTCCATTCTTTTATGTTTATTTGTCTTTTGTGCTTAATTTATCTGTTGTTAAAAGGGAAATATTTTCCAGATAAATTTAAAGAAAAAGTTTGTATGCTTTATATATATATATATGTATATATATATTAATATACTATATTTAGATTAATTTATGTAAATATATATATGTACATATATACAGATATGTATATAAATGTTTTATATTTAAATGAATCTATGTAAATTATATAAATAAACACATACATATAAACATATAATATATACATGTATGTATATATGTATATATTTACATAAATTAATTAAAATTAAAATACATTAATATACATATATATATATATATATATATATATATATATATATATATATATATATATATATATATATATATTATTATTAAGTAAAACTGCCCCTGATGCAAAATGTATAAAAGTTATGAAATTCCAAGTACTACTTTAGCAAAACACAAAGGACTTATTTCAGTATGAAGTATCTCAGTCTCCGCATTGATTCTTGTCAATATTCCGTTGCTGTCTCGCCTCGATGTGAGTTTTGACTGCTATTGCATCAAAACACATTCAAAGAAGAAGCTTTTGGTGAGAACCACTCGCATTTGCATTTCCATTAGTCTGATGGCGAGATCTCTCTTCAATGAGCTGATTTTGAATGTAATACAAAATTGATAGGAGGATTAAATTATTTATTTGCTGCAGGATTCTCTCCATTCCGCCACTCACCTGAAAAAGCCATTACAACAGCAGCAGACTCCATTATAGTCGCAGTCTTCTCTGACGGCTGCTTTTAATTTGCACATAATTGGAATCTTATCATTTAATTTGATGGTGTAATGTCAGTTCAGCGCCAGATATCTTATCTCGGAGCCGAGATCCCGCCGTTATTTCCGTCCTTTTCTCGGCGGGCGTATGCACTGAGGGCCGCCACGCCACCCTCGCCACACTTAAAAGCTGAGGCGGTGAAATGAGAGAGGGGGTCTAGTGGCTGCAGTTTGATCCAGTTATTGAGCGACACCACTCGGGTGTCAGTTAGAGACTCCTCACAGAACCTCCTTTATCCTTGAATCAGTAGATTGTTATTCGGGTTCAAGTTTTCCAAGGATGTGTTCAAGATCTGGCGAGGGTTCGAAACCCTCCGTCTCGTGGCAGGAAAATATGATTGAATTTTAGTTAGGAAGGATTTGTCACTAAATAAAACTTGTTGAAAGTTGAAAATAAAGGAAGGTAATCAAGAGAGAAGTAACATCTGTCCGTCTGACTCATATCTACTGTAACTACTGTATGTTCTAATTTCCCTCATACCTAGTGTATCTTCGATTTCTTACGGTATCGCCCATATCTTAGGTATCTCCCATATAAACTGTATCTTCCTCATCTACTGTATCTTCTGGTATTGCCCGTATTAACTGTATATTCCTGTATCACTCGTATCTACTGCATCTTCCGGTATCGCCCGTATCTACCGTATCATTTGGTATCTACTGTATCTTCCGGTACCACCCGTATCTACTTTATCTTTCGGTATCTACTGTATCTTCCGGTATCGCCCGTATCTACTTTATCATTTGGTTTCTTCTGTTTCTTCTGTATCTTCCGGTATCGCCCGTATCTACTTTATCATTCGGTATCTACTGTATCTTCCGGTATCGCCCGTATCTACTTTATCTTTTGGTATCTACTGTATCTTCCGGTATCGCCCATATCTACTTTATCTTTCGGTATCTACTGTATCTTCTGGTATCGCCCGTATCTACTGTATCTTTTGGTATCTACTGTATCTTCCGGTATCGCCCATATCTACTTTATCTTTTGGTATCTACTGTAACTTCCGGTATCGCCAGTAGCTACCGTATCCTGCAGTATCTACTGTATCTTCGGGTATTGCCCGTATCTACTGTATCTTCTGGTATCTTCCGGATCTACTGCATCTTACGGTATCGCCCATATTTACTGTATCTTCCGGTATTGCCTGTATCTACTGCATCTTCCGGTATCACCCGTATCTACTGTATCTTCCGGTATCTACTGCATCCTCCGGTATCGCCCGTATCTACTGTATCTTCCGGTATCGCCTGTATCTACTATATCTTCCGGTATCTACTGCATCTCCCGCTATCGCCCGTATCTACTGTATCTTCCGGTATCTACTGCATCTTCCGGTATCACCCGTATCTACTGCATCTTCTGGTATCACTTATCTTCCTATATATCATATATAGTACTGTATTCTCTGCATGAACCCTTGACATTAGAGTCACATCATATGCAACAGGTATGTTTAACACTATACTCGCCAAACTTTACTAAAATACTTGATAACTAGTAGATTGTATGAATAATGGTCATTAAAGACGATATCATTCCCTCCATTCATCAGGTAAAAACCTCTTGGATTGTCTATTTTGGGGGAGTCAAAAACATCTAAGGGCCATAATCGTTTTGTTTTTTTAATGTCATCATTAGTATACCTTTTTCTCTAATATATATATATAAATATATATATATATATATGTGTGTGTGTGTGGTGATGTTGCTCTGTTCATTCACTGTTCAGACGATGGCACTTTTAAAACCGTTATATTGGAAACAAGTAGTTGTTTTTCGCAGTGATTCATTTCTATTCATAAAAAACGAAGAGAACACCGTCATCACGGAGACGTGATACACAGCAGACTTAAGTGAACCTGGTGTTCTGTATCATGTCATAGTTGAATCCTATCGATTTTCATCAGCGGACAACACGTTCCCTTTATAGCCGTTCACTGATACAGGCCTAATAGATGCTGGAGGTTTCCGTGGCGACACTGTCGAGCTTCAAAGTGCGGCGGTGTCTCGTTCCAAATGTTTCCTCTTTTGAACCAAAAAATGCTTTGTACACGAGTAGTGGTGTAATCCAGTATCCTCTGTGAGAATATTGTCACCAATATTTCTCGGTGACCTTGTCTATGTCCTTGTCGTTGCCCCCTCGGATCAGATCTTACACCCTTAGCGGCTTTTATAGATTTGTATCTTCACAGATCCCGGTTACAGGATTTTGCTCATGTGTAAAAATATCTTAAACGTAAAGTACAAGAGACGATGAATGGTGACACAAACATTGAGAAAACCCTAGAGTAATACGTAACAATCAGCTAGCTAGTGTAAGGAAATGACAACTTTACTGTAATCAATCATCTAGATTTAACACACATTTCAAATAGTCACTTGATTAATTGATAATCTTACATATTTAATTTATATTAAATAATCCTATTCTTGCATTGCATTCACTTAAACCAAACTCAGGTTCACAACTCAAAGGCCGAGGTCAGAAAGCCTCACACACACAGAAAGATTAAACAATCCCAGACTCCCAGGACGTCTGGACACCTGTTTGAGAATTCACACTGAAGGACACAAGTCGCTGGGAAGAGACAGATTTGAGAAAACAACAACTTTCAGTAAGTTTCCACTACGATCACGTGCGACGGCCATCCTAGAGTCAAGTGTTTACATTTACTGACCAATCCTACATTCACATTTGACTAGAGGCGTTAACCTGAATATTCTACTATAAAGATCCACCATTTTGTCTGATCTTTGCGTTCTGGCATTCGAAGACGTCTGCGATAGATCTCTCTGCTTGCTAGCGCCCGTGATCACGTAAGTTTGTCTCTGACTTTTGCATAATTCACTAAACGAGCATTTTTCTTAACCTCATTCATGTGTCTGTCCTTCATTCCATCACCACGTACGAGGCTGGGGAGGGGTCGGTTCCTCGGAACACAAAAATCCCTAACAACTTGGTGCCGTGACCCGGATTGGTAATATTTAATATTTCCTTTACACTTGAAGATTACTTATTTCACATTTATCATAATATTCATAGAATTATTTGAAAAATGTGCTAATGATGCTAACTGTTAGCAACTAGCTTTTCTCAAGAAATCCTGTGGCTACGCTAGGTAGGATTTTGCCTTTGAAGTCACAAGTCACATATGACATATTTTTTTGTAAACTGTTGGATTTTGTGTTCAAGTTTGATTAAATTTATAGAAAAATAGTTATAATCCTTGAAGCACACCATTAGCATCGTTATCAGCTAGCGTGATCAGAAGTGAAAATATTTTAGTTTATGTTTTGTGTTAGTTTTTAATCAAAAATGATAATTAAAAACACTAGAGTAATGTCTTCAATTATAACTTTTTAAGTGACTCAGTGTTCGTCACAAGCTCCATCATTTCTCCTGGTTAAAAATAAAAAAGGGTCTTTGGTGCAAGTCTAACCCCTCAACACACTCTGTCTCGCGATGATCCTCAGCTTCTGCTGGACAGCCGGTCGGGCAGAAGCTCCGTGTTCAGCGGAGCGAGGACGGCGAAGCGCCGGCCAGATGGCGCCGTCCACAATGTTTCCTCACGGGCTCCGTCGCCACGGCCGGTCTGACCCGAGCGCTTATCTCCGACTCGTGTTCTCAGTTTAGTGAAAGTCATGGTGTGTGCGAGCGACAGAAGCTCTCGGTGCTTCCCTGGTCCAGGTCAGTCAGCCGGACCAGGAGCTGGACACAGATCAGATGATCCGACTCCCCTTATCGGTCTGAGCCTGAGCAACTGCCTCGGCAAGTGGCAAAAACACCAGAAAGTCTAAAGCTGTGTTAAAAATATATATCCAGTTCATTTACAACGATGAATGTTGAACTAATAGAGACGATCAAAGTGTCTGATCCTGGATCTGCCTCGTGGACTCCTCCCAGCTGTTAGCATCCAGTATGATCCCTAGCATGTTTGCTAATTCCTTGAATTCCTTGCACCATTTTTAACTAATCAAGACAAGGTAATTATGTTGAAATGTATAAATGTATGTCCTGATCATCTCCTGATTTTACTTCATTGTTTACTTCCTTTCCAGCCCTTACTGAATCCCTTCTGTAGGTCACTGAGGGAGTTGGCAGTTCTCTGGAGACCCCAAACTGTCAGCAATTCTACAATCTTTATAGCCCCGTTTATACACTGGATTGTTTGCAGACCAGCGTCAGCTCGTTTCTCAGTTATACCAGACTACTCCTCGCACCTTGCATTTATTTTACCACCTCGTCAGCGTATTTTTAGAAAGTGTTTTTTTAAAAAGAACCTACATTTTAAATATGATCCGACTATAGCACACCTGGGCAAAGTACTGCCGAGCTGCCACACTGTATTCATGCGGCCCTCAACAGGTGAGTAGAACAAAGACCTTTTTTTTCCTGACGGCTTACAATTTAATATTATTATATTATTGTATTAACTCTAAATAAAACGTTTTTAACTTTTAGTGTTTCAGATTTATTTTCTAACTTTTGTGAGAATGTCTTTCCCCTCAAAATAACTGGAGAAGATATTGACATAATATTTAGAGGAAAATGTTATTTTTCTATCAACAGGTTTTTTATTTTGCTATTTCTTTCTTAACTATTCTTACTTGCTTTGTTTTTTAAAGTTTCTCTATCATATTTTAACTTTTAACTCTTTACTATTTGGATTGACGGCCCCTCAAAACAGTATATAATGTGAAATTAATTGCCACTACAGGATAGAAATGTTATTTTTTTGTACCTAGATTTTCGTCCAGTTTTAGGTTATTTCTCACCTGACGGTTGATACAACATTATTTAATGGTCAAAGAGAACGTTTTCGGAGAAGCATCGGTGCTAACATTTTAGCTGTGTGGCTACGTAGCATCAGCTCTTAAGTCATAGTGATTTATTTAAGCAATTAAATCACAACGAGCGATAAATCAAAAAGTACTGATGAAAAGAATAAGAATTCAGAGAAGAGGAAGATAAAGAAGTAGAAGAGGAATAAGAAGAAGATAAATGAACAAATGAAGAAGAAAAAGAAAAGGAAGAAGGAGACGAGGAAGAAGGAGAAGAGCCAGGAGAAGAGGAGCAAGAGGAATAAGAAAAAGGAGATGATAAAGATATAAAATAAGAAAAAGAAGAGAAATAAGAAGAAGAGAAATAATAAAGTAAGAAAAAAGGAAAAAGGAAGACAGAGATGAGGAAGAAAGAAAAGAGCCAGGAGAAGAGGAGCAAGAGGAATAAGAAAAAGGAGATGATAAAGATATGAAATAAGAAAAAGAAGAGAAATAAGAAGAAGAGAAATAAAAAAGTAAGAAAAAAAGAAAAAGGAAGACAGAGATGAGGAAGAAAGAAAAGAGCCAGGAGAAGAGGAGCAAGAGGAATAAGAAAAAGGAGATGATAAAGAAATGAAAGAAGAAAAAGAAGAGAAATAAGAAGAAGAGAAATAAAAAAGGAAGAAAAAAAGAAAAAGGAGGACAGAGACGAGGAAGAAAGAAAAGAGCCAGGAGAAGAGGAATAAGAAGAGAGAGATGATAAAGAAATGAAATAAGAAAAAGAGGAGGAATAAGTAGAAGAGCAAGAGGAAGAAGAAAGGAAAGAAGTGCAAGAGAAAGACTGACAAAAAGAGGAAAAGCAAGAAGATGAGGAAGAGGAAAAGGAACAAGAGGGAGAAAAAAGACAAAGAAGAATAAAAGAAGGAAAAATAAAGACCTATTGACAAATACATGGAATAAGAAGAAGAAAAAGAATAAAACCAGAAGAACAAATGACCATGAAGAAGAAACGAAGACGAAGAAGTGAAATAAGAAGAAGCAGAAGTTGAAGAATAGGTTAAATAAGAAGGTAAGGAAGAAAAGAAAGACCATAAAGAAGAAGAAAAAGGAGATACTTAAGTAAGAATTCTTCTTTTGTGTCTCTTATGAACGTCTGCATCATGTTGTTGTCACCGAGAGAGAGAGAGAGAGAGAGAGAGAGAGAGCGAGAGAGAGAGAGAGAGAGAGAGAGAGAGAGAGAGAGAGAGAGAGTGTCGTCTGTCGCTCAGACGTAAACAACAACAACAACAGGTTTCTTCACCTCCGTCTCCGAGCGACTCACAACATGGCGTGTTAACACGAACACTCTGGTCTGACGTGAGGCTGGTGTGTCGCCGCGACACGGCGTGGAAAGCTGGGCCTCATTTCCCTTCCACGCCGTCGCTCCGTCGCTCCCTCGCTCCCCCGGCCACGGCGGGCGGGGGGGGCGGTGGGGCGCAGGGATGTGATTTGAGGGCATCAAGAAGCGGAACTGACAGAGACGGATTCACTGTGACTCAAGCATAGAATTGCTTTTCCTCTGCTCTGGAACTGAAAGTGTCTGCGGCTGCAAACAATCTCGGAGCGCCAGCTCCCACAATGCCCCTGGGCCTCAGCGCCGGCGCCCCGGGGCAGGTGAAGGGAAGACGCTCGACTACTCGGGTCTGGAAAAAACGAACAAGTGCTTCGGGACGAGAACAAGTATTTCTTCAAAATAAAGTATCAGAGGCACACGGGTCAATAAAGTTGCTTCTGTCTATTGACTCCATTTATAGAGCTGGAGGTGAAAGCACTGCTGCGCTCATGGCTACAGTCACAGAATGATGGTAATTACAATTAAAACATTGTTAAGTTTCACTCATGTCAGTGTGTAGTTTTGTGTGTATCTGCTCCAAATAAGGGCATTTAATAAAAAATGCATTATATTGAGACAAAGAAAACACATATTAAAACAATTATAAAATAAAAAAAAATGACATTTTAACTGGCAATAAAGTATCTGATTAATTAATTAATAATTCATGTATGAATATATTTATATATAATTAAATATAACATAAACACTCTATACACTTATTTATAAATATAAATATAAATATAAATATAAATATAAATATAAATATAAATATAAATATAAATATAAATATAAAATATAAAATGTAAATTGTGAAATGTAAAATGTAAAAACAAATATAAAATATAAAATACGAATATAAATATAAATATAACTGTAAAATAAAAAATTAAAATATAAATATAAATTGTGAAATGTAAAATGTAAAAACAAATATAAAATATAAATATTACTGTAAAATTTAAAATTTAAAATATAATTATAGAATGTAAAATATAAATGATAACTTATAAATATATAATATAAATATAAAATTATTTTTTTTAATATAAAACGTAAAATATAACTTATAAATAGAAAATAGAAAAACAAATGTAAAAATATAAATATAAAAAACAGGTCTAAATTATTATATTATTATATTATTATTATATATATTTATATATTCTTTATGTCAATCTCCAGACTGTTCCACTCTAGGCGGTCATAATGTTTTAGTTGCCATGACAGCAGTTGACAACAAGGTCAGAGGTCAATCTCGTTTGTATGCTGACTCATCGATGGCGTCTGATGGTTGGAAACATCAATCGAAGTCTGCATTAGCAGCGAACATGTGGTCCTGGATCACAAGACTCGAGTCCTTGTTGTGGGACATTAGGATCCGAAGAGTCGAGTCACGTGACTCGTCGTTGTGGGACATTAGGATCCGAAGAGTCGAGTCACGTGACTCGTCGTTGTGGGACATCAGGATCCGAAGAGTCGAGTCACGTGACTCGTCGTTGTGGGACATTAGGATCCGAAGAGTCGAGTCACGTGACTCGTCGTTGTGGGACATCAGGATCCGAAGAGTCGAGTCACGTGACTCGTCGTTGTGGGACATCAGGATCCGAAGAGTCGAGTCACGTGACTCGTCGTTGTGGGACATTAGGATCCTGGAGTCGAGTCACGTGACTCGTCGTTGTGGGACATTAGGATCCGAAGAGTCGAGTCACGTGACTCGTCGTTGTGGGACATTAGGATCCGAAGAGTCGAGTCACGTGACTCGTCGTTGTGGGACATTAGGATCCGAAGAGTTGAGTCACGTGACTCGTCGTTGTGGGACATTAGGATCCGAAGAGTCGAGTCAAGTGACTCGTCGTTGTGGGACATCAGGATCCGAAGAGTCGAGTCACGTGACTCGTCGTTGTGGGACATTAGGATCCGAAGAGTTGAGTCACGTGACTCGTCGTTGTGGGACATCAGGATCCGAAGAGTCGAGTCACGTGACTCGTCGTTGTGGGACATTAGGATCCGAAGAGTCGAGTCACGTGACTCGTCGTTGTGGGACATTAGGATCCGAAGAGTCGAGTCACGTGACTCGTCGTTGTGGGACATTAGGATCCGAAGAGTCGAGTCACGTGACTCATCGTTGTGGGACATTAGGATCCGAAGAGTCGAGTCACGTGACTCGTCGTTGTGGGACATTAGGATCCGAAGAGTCGAGTCACGTGACTCGTCGTTGTGGGACATCAGGATCCGAAGAGTCGAGTCACGTGACTCGTCGTTGTGGGACATTAGGATCCGAAGAGTCGAGTCACGTGACTCGTCGTTGTGGGACATTAGGATCCGAAGAGTCGAGTCACGTGACTCGTCGTTGTGGGACATCAGGATCCGAAGAGTCGAGTCACGTGACTCGTCGTTGTGGGACATTAGGATCCGAAGAGTCGAGTCACGTGACTCGTCGTTGTGGGACATTAGGATCCGAAGAGTCGAGTCACGTGACTCGTCGTTGTGGGACATTAGGATCCGAAGAGTCGAGTCACGTGACTCGTCGTTGTGGGACATTAGGATCCGAAGAGTCGAGTCACGTGACCAGTCGTTGTGGGACATTAGGATCCGAAGAGTCGAGTCACGTGACTCGTCGTTGTGGGACATTAGGATCCAAAGAGTCGAGTCACGTGACCCGTCGTTGTGGGACATAAGGATCCGAAGAGTCGAGTCACGTGACCCGTCGTTGTGGGACATCAGGATCCGAAGAGTCGAGTCACGTGACTCGTCGTTGTGGGACATTAGGATCCGAAGAGTCGAGTCACGTGACCCGTCGTTGTGGGACATTAGGATCCGAAGAGTCGAGTCACGTGACCCGTCGTTGTGGGACATTAGGATCCGAAGAGTCGAGTCACGTGACCCGTCGTTGTGGGACATTAGGATCCGAACAGTCGAGTCACGTGACTCGACGTTGTGGGACATTAGGATCCGAAGAGTCGAGTCACGTGACTCGTCGTTGTGGGACATTAGGATCCGAAGAGTCGAGTCACGTGACTCGTCGTTGTGGGACATTAGGATCCGAAGAGTCGAGTCACGTGACTCGTCGTTGTGGGACATTAGGATCCGAAGAGTCGAGTCACGTGACTCGTAGTTGTGGGACATTAGGATCCGAAGAGTCGAGTCACGTGACTCGTCGTTGTGGGACATTAGGATCCGAAGAGTCGAGTCACGTGACTCGTCGTTGTGGGACATCAGGATCCGAAGAGTCGAGTCACGTGACTCGTCGTTGTGGGACATTAGGATCCGAAGAGTCGAGTCACGTGACTCGTCGTTGTGGGACATTAGGATCCGAAGAGTCGAGTCACGTGACTCGTCGTTGTGGGACATTAGGATCCGAAGAGTCGAGTCACGTGACTCATCGTTGTGGGACATTAGGATCCGAAGAGTCGAGTCACGTGACTCGTCGTTGTGGGACATTAGGATCCGAAGAGTCGAGTCACGTGACTCGTCGTTGTGGGACATCAGGATCCGAAGAGTCGAGTCACGTGA
>NC_141834.1:19694007-19786507 GCF_982586985.1 Callionymus lyra | reverse complement strand
TGTGTGTGTGTGTGTGTGTGTGTGTGTTTCACTGTCTATGTTGGTCTCTCCCTTAAAGTATCTATGTGTGTCTCTTTGTGTGTGTCTGTGTCTCTCTCCATGTATGTGTGTGTGTGTGTCTGTGTGTGTCTGTGTCTCTCTCCATGAATCTGTGTGTGTATTTCTGTGTGTGTCTGTGTCTCTCTCCATGAATCTGTGTGTGTGTCTCTTTGTGTGTGTGTCTCTCTCCATGTATCTGTGTGTGTATTTCTGTGTGTGTCTGTGTCTCTCTCCAAGTATGTGTGTGTGTGTCTCTCTCCATGTATCTCTGTGTGTATCTCTGTGTGTGTGTGTCACTCTTTCTCTGTATCTGTCTCCGTGTGTGTGTGTGTGTGTACGTGTGAGACTATCTCTCTGTGTGTTTGTGTTACTCTCTCTCTCTGTATCTCCGTGTGTGATGGTGTGTGTATCTCTGTGTGTGTGTATCTATCTCCCTGTGTATTTGTGTATCTGTCTCCCTGTGTGTATATATGTGTGTATATGTGTGAGACTATCTCTCTGTGTATTTATGTCACTGTCTGTCTCTCCCTGTACCCTGAGTGTGTATCTATTGTGTCGCAAAACATGCCAATTGTGTAAAAAAAACACAAACAAACACACAAATACTATGATAAAAAATAATTAAAAATTAATTAAAAAAGCCGCAATAAATAACACAATTAAAGTCATACTCTTTTTCTTTTAATCGTGCTGCTATTTAAGTGTATCTAAGTGTGACCTTGATTAATCACTTTAAAGAAGTTATTTCTTGCTTTTAAATCTCGGCAACACAACAACACAACAACTACACAACAACATGATTGACCTGGTTCTTCTGACAGCTGCAGACACTCCAGCATCTGTCTGAAGCTCCTCCTCTCCACCAGAGAGCTCTTCTCACCTGACGCAGGTGCGGGACAGCGAGGAGAGGGCGGTGAACAGGCAGATAAACAAGAAGAACAAGATGATCCACGGAGAGGAACGACAGACGGAGAAGTGAGATCCAGGTGGATGACACTTGTCTGACAGCCCCCCCCCCCCCCCCCCCCCCACAACACTCCTCTTCCTTCCATCCATCTTTCATTCTCCTCGGGTAGAATCCACCGGTCCGAGCCGCCGGATGAAAAATTCAGGCTCTGAAATATGCAAGCTCGGCGATCCCGGAGCTCTTTGACGGCAGATAAATCCCAGAAGTTCCGCGGCGGTGGATCTGCAGACGTGAGATCAGAGATCACAGGAGGAGGAACGGAGCTTCGTTCTTTAATTAGGTCTGAAGGTTGTAAAGAGCAGAGGCTCTGAGAAGAGACGACGAAAGAAGCTTCTTTTCCTCATCAAACTTAACACGTGGCGTCAGGAAGAAAACAATCACAACGAGTGTGTACGTGTGTGTGTTGTTGCTTCGTGTTGGTGTGTTCAATGTGCACCTGGATGTGTGTGTAAATGTGTGTATCAGAGTGGGAGGAAATATCTTTGATAGTTGTGTGTGAGTGTAAGAGAGAGAGTGTGTGTGTGAGAGAGGAAGTTGTGGGTAGTTGTGTGTACATTTGTCTGTGTTTGAGAGAGAGTTGTGTTTAGATGTATGTTCATGTGTGTGCCAGAGAGACATACATATGCGTGTGTGTGTGTGTATTTGTGGAAGGGTTGTGTGTTCATGTTGTATGGTTAGAAAGTTTCAAGCATGATTGTGTTTGTGTGTGGTAATGTGTGTATTTGTGAGAGAGTATTGTATACATGTGTGTACATGTGTGTACATGTGTGTGTGAGAGAGAGTTGAGTGTACATATGTGTCTGTGTGTGTATTTGTGGAAGAGCTGTGTGTTCATGTTTGTATGTGTAAGAAAGTTTCATGCATGATTGTGTGTTTTTGGTAATGTGTGTATTTGTGAGAGAGTATTGTATACATGTGTATACATGTGTATACATGTGTGTACATGTGTGTGTGAGAGAGAGTTGAGTGTACATATGTGAGTGTGTGTTTGTGTGTATTTGTGGAAGAACTGTGTGTTCATGTTGTATGCGTAGAAAGTTTCATGCATGATTGTGTTTGTGTGTGGTAATGTGTGTATTTGTGAGAGAGTATTGTATACATGTGTGTACATGTGTGTACATGTGTGTGCCAGAGAGAGTTGAGTGTACATATGTGTGTGTGTATTTGTGGAAGAGTTGTGTGTTCATGTTTGTATGCGTAAGAAAGTTTCATGCATGATTGTGTGTGTGTGTGTGATAATGTGTGTATTTGTGAGAGAGTATTGTATACATGTGTATACATGTGTGTACATGTGTGTACATGTGTGTGTGAGAGAGAGTTGAGTGTACATATGTGTGTGTGTATTTGTGGAAGAGCTGTGTGTTCATGTTTGTATGTGTAAGAAAGTTTCATGCATGATTGTGTGTGTGTGTGGTAATGTGTGTATTTGTGAGAGAGTATTGTATACATGTGTGTACATGTGTTTACATGTGTGTGTGAGAGAGAGTTGAGTGTACATATGTGTGTGTGTTTGTGTGTGTGTGTGTGTGTATTTGTGGAAGAGCTGTGTGTTCATGTTGTATGCGTAGAAAGTTTCATGCATGATTGTGTTTGTGTGTGGTAATGTGTGTATTTGTGAGAGAGTATTGTATACATGTGTATACATGTGTGTACATGTGTGTACATGTGTGTGCCAGAGAGAGTTGAGTGTGCATATGTGTGTGTGTATTTGTGGAAGAGTTGTGTGTTCATGTTTGTATGCGTAAGAAAGTTTCATGCATGATTGTGTGTGTGTGTGTGATAATGTGTGTATTTGTGAGAGAGTATTGTATACATGTGTATACATGTGTATACATGTGTGTACATGTGTGTACATGTGTGTGTGAGAGAGAGTTGAGTGTACATATGTGTGTGTGTATTTGTGGAAGAGCTGTGTGTTCATGTTTGTATGTGTAAGAAAGTTTCATGCATGATTGTGTGTGTGTGTGGTAATGTGTGTATTTGTGAGAGAGTATTGTATACATGTGTGTACATGTGTGTGTGAGAGAGAGTTGAGTGTACATATTTGTGTGTGTGTGTGTGTATTTGTGGAAGAGCTGTGTGTTCATGTTGTATGCGTAGAAAGTTTCATGCATGATTGTGTTTGTGTGTGGTAATGTGTGTATTTGTGAGAGAGTATTGTATACATGTGTGTACATGTGTGTACATGTGTGTACATGTGTGTACATGTGTGTGCCAGAGAGTTGAGTGTACATATGTGTGTGTGTATTTGTGGAAGAGTTGTGTGTTCATGTTTGTATGCATAAGAAAGTTTCATGCATGATTGTGTGTGTGTGTGTGTGATAATGTGTGTATTTGTGAGAGAGTATTGTATACATGTGTATACATGTGTGTACATGTGTGTGTGAGAGAGAGTTGAGTGTACATATGTGTGTGTGTATTTGTGGAAGAGTTGTGTGTTCATGTTTGTATGCGTAAGAAAGTTTCATGCCTGATTGTGTGTTTTTGGTAATGTGTGTATTTGTGAGAGAGTATTGTATACATGTGTGTACATGTGTGTACATGTGTGTGTGAGAGAGAGTTGAGTGTATGTGTGTGTGTGTGTGTAATTGTGGAAGAGATGTGTGTTCATGTTTGTATGTGTAAAAAAGTTTCATGATTGTGATTGTGTATATGTGTGTTTATGTGTTTTTTATGAGAGAGTATTGTATACATGTGTATACATATTTGTACATGTGTCTACATGTGTGTGTGAGAGAGAGAGTTGAGTGTACGTGTGTACATATGTGTGTGACAGGGAGCTGTGTGTACATGTATGTGTGTGTGCACATGTGTAGTTTGTGTGTTTGTAGTTTGTGTGAAAGACTAATTTGACTTGAGTGTAGATTAATGCGTGTGTGTTTGTTTTAAAAACAAGAGTTTGTGTGAGACAGTTGTGTGTGTGCACATCTGTAGTTTGTGTGAGTTGAGTGTAGATTCATGTGTGTGTTTGTGTTAAAAACAAGAGTTCGTGTGAGACAGTTTTGTGTCCGTGGGTGGTTATGTGTGTTTGTAGTTTATCTGAAAGACTTGTGTGAGTTGTGTGTACATTAAGGTGTGTGTTGTTGGGGTTAAAAACAAGAGTTTGTTCTAGCAGTTCTGTGTATGTGTGTGTGCACATGTTTAGTTTGTGTGAAAGACGTGTGTGCGCTCTGTGTACCTGGATGTGTGTGTGTTCATGTTAAGAACAAGAGTTTGTGTGAGACAGTTGTGTGTGTGTGCACATCTGTAGTTTGTATTTTGTGTGAAAGACTTGTGTGAGTTGTGTGTAGATTTATGCGTGTGTGTTTGTGTTAAAAACAAGAGTTTGTGTGAGACAGTTGTGTGTGTGTGCACATCTGTAGTTTGTATTTTGTGTGAAAGACTTGTGTGAGTTGTGTGTAGATTCATGCGTGTGTGTTTGTGTTAAAAACAAGAGTTTGTGTGAGACATGTGTGTGTGCACATCTGTAGTTAGTGTTTTTGTATTTTGTGCGAAAGACTTGTGTGAGTTGTGTGTAGATTCATGCGTGTGTGTTCATGTTAAGAACAAAGAGTTTGTGTGAGACAGTTGTGTGTGTGTGCACATATGTAGTTTGTGTTTTTGTATTTTGTGCGAAATACTTGTGTGAGTTGTGTGTAGATTCATGTGTGTGTGTTTGTGTTAAAAACAAGAGTTTGTGTGAGACAGTTGTGTGTGTGTACATATGTGTCAGAGGGAGAGTTTGTGTAAGAGGTGACCATATAAGAGTTGTGTTATCACAGTGTTTGTGTGTACCTGTGTGTGTTAAGTGTGTATCCATCTTTGGCAGAGAAGCTCCAGCCCCCCCCCTCCTACCCTGGCATGCTGGGATTAGGCTGCAGAAAATATACTCTTCAATAGATTTGGAGAAAATAAAACATTTTTTCAGAAAGACACAAAAGTTCCAACGTTGTGTCGCCTTAAACACAAACGAACAGGAAGTGAAACAAAGGTTATAAATCTTAGTTCCTCTGAGATCCTTCCATCAACGTCGGGCTTGAACATGATCTACTTGTGCGCCGGAGCATGAAGGCAACACTTGTTGTCGTGGAACCTCACAAAGAATCACTTCTGGTCCACGTTTGTCGAGGTTTGATTGATGCCCGTCGTCGCTCACGGCGCCATCTTTGCTCTGCTCTAAATAAAGCCAAGGATAAATCCAGTCTGACCTTTTGATAAGACCATCCCTCACGTTTATGGCGGCTCTGAGCTTCTTTATGGCCTCGACCAGGATCTGACGCTCGTAAAAACATCTCCGAGTCGAGATGTTTCTTAAGTAAACCGTCGGCTTGTTGTCTAATGTGTCGGATTGTTTATTCTTCCTTCTTCTCCGGCGGCCGCGAGGCTGTTCGGAGATAAAGGTCAGAGTAAAGAGCATCACACCTGAGAGTCATTGATTTATGACCTGAAGAAAGTGTCGGCAACACAAACACTCGCGTGAACTTCAGCCGGAGTCCAACTCGAGTCACTTCACCAAAAGTTCTCTTGAGCCTCGACCCATGAAAAAAGGAAGTTATATATATCGGAGGAATATCACCTCAAAGTACTTGACTCTGGTGTTGTGATAGTGTAGTAACAAGTATATATGTGCAGTATTGTCCAGTACTTGACTCTGGTGTTGTGATAGTGTAGTAACAAGTATATATGTGTAGTATTGTCCAGTACTTGACTCTGGTGTTGTGATAGTGTAGTAACAAGTATATATGTGCAGTATTGTCCAGTACTTGACTCTGGTGTTGTGATAGTGTAGTAACAAGTATATATGTGTAGTATTGTCCAGTACTTGACTCTGGTGTTGTGATAGTGTAGTAACAAGTATATATGTGCAGTATTGTCCAGTACTTGACTCTGGTGTTGTGATAGTGTAGTAACAAGTATATATGTGTAGTATTGTCCAGTACTTGACTCTGGTGTTGTGATAGTGTAGTAACAAGTATATATGTGTAGTATTGTCCAGTACTTGACTCTGGTGTTGTGATAGTGTAGTAACAAGTATATATGTGTAGTATTGTCCAGTACTTGACTCTGGTGTTGTGATAGTGTAGTAACAAGTATATATGTGTAGTACTGTCCAGTACTTGACTCTGGTGTTGTGATAGTGTAGTAACAAGTATATATGTGTAGTATTGTCCAGTACTTGACCCTGGTGTTGTGATAGTGTAGTAACAAGTATATATGTGTAGTATTGTCCAGTACTTGATTCTGGTGTTGTGATAGTGTAGTAACAAGTATATATGTGTAGTATTGTCCAGTACTTGACTCTGGTGTTGTGATAGTGTATTAACAAGTATATATGTGTAGTATTGTCCAGTACTTGACTCTGGTGTTGTGATAGTGTAGTAACAAGTATATACGTGTAGTATTGTCCAGTACTTGACTCTGGTGTTGTGATAGTGTAGTAACAAGTATGTATGTGTAGTATTGTCTATTACTTGACTCTGGTGTTGTGATAGTGTAGTAACAAGTATATATGTGTAGTATTGTCCAGTACTTGACTCTGGTGTTGTGATAGTGTAGTAACAAGTATATATGTGTAGTATTGTCCAGTACTTGACTCTGGTGTTGTGATAGTGTAGTAACAAGTATATATGTGTAGTATTGTCCAGTACTTGACTCTGGAGTTGTGATAGTGTAGTAACAAGTATATATGTGTAGTATTGTCCAGTACTTGACTCTGGTGTTGTGATAGTGTAGTAACAAGTATATATGTGTAGTATTGTCCAGTACTTGACTCTGGTGTTGTGATAGTGTAGTAACAAGTATATATGTGTAGTATTGTCCAGTACTTGACTCTGGTGTTGTGATAGTGTAGTAACAAGTATATATGTGTAGTACTGTCCAGTACTTGACTCTGGTGTTGTGATAGTGTAGTAACAAGTATATATGTGTAGTATTGTCCAGTACTTGACTCTGGTGTTGTGATAGTGTATTAACAAGTATATATGTGTAATATTGTCCAGTACTTGACTCTGGTGTTTTGATAGTGTAGTAACAAGTATATATGTGTAGTATTGTCCAGTACTTGACTCTGGTGTTGTAATAGTGTAGTAACAAGTATATATGTGTAGTATTGTCCAGTACTTGATTCTGGTGTTGTAGAATTTACAGACCACTGCAGGGTCTGCTGGAGTCACTGTATCCTCTCGTCCTCAGTCATCGCCAGGATCTCGCAGGAACTCATTGTTCCTTTACCTGTGGACGACTTAATGACTGCTTTCATTTCAACACAAAAATGTGATTTTTTAAAAATGTTGTTATGTTAATTGCTGTTAAATATCAATAGAGTATACTGAAAAAAATACTATCTAAAAATATTTATCCAAACATCAGCTTTTAAGGCTGTTTTAGGCTTCTGGAGTCTACTGTATCCTCTTGTACTCAGGATTTCATTGTCCTTTTAGCTGTGTAGGACGTAATCACTGCTGCCATCTAGTGGCTGGGAGTTTAACCGCGACACAAAAATGAACAAAGCCAAGAAATAGTTACACATATATATGATTGTAATTTACCTTCTAACTCCCCTTCTTTGCATTCTTCCTCTTTATGCTATTCTTTACTTCCTTCTTTCTACTTTTCTTAATTGTGATCTTTCTTCCTTGCATGACGTCATCTTTGACTTTCTCAGGGTCAAGTCTATTCTTCTTCATGGTTTATTAAACCTTTCCTTCTTTGTGGTACTTTTTCTTTGTTTACCTTTCTTAGTTTTCGTGGTCCTTCTTCTTCTTTGTCGGATTATTTTTCAATTGTTTTCTTCTTCTTTATTTGTGGTCCCTTGAAATAGTTTCTTCTTCTTTATGATAGTGACTTCCATTCTTCTTCACCAACATTCTTTCTTTGCTATTCTCTTCTATTCTCTTCTGTTCCTCCTTCATGGTCACATGGTAGTATTTTTAATTGGATTGTATTTTTGAAAGTCATGTTTTTGATGTAATTGTGTTAGTTGTACCTAAACCTGCTGCGACTCCACAATACTTTTCTTGTCATTTATTTACAATTTATCACTGACAAATAAATAAAAACTGATAAGAAAAGTAATACATTTTGAATAAGTTCTATATTAAAAATACATCAATGGTAATAAATCAGATTAAAGATGATTTATTGCTGTAAAAAAAACGCTTTTCCGACCAAACTTTTAATGAAGAAATCTGAACAAACATAAAAGCAAAAACTGCCTTTTCTTATATTCGAGTGTCAAAGACTTGATTGACGTCACGAACGACACACGTCGTCAAAAACAAGTTCGATCCGGAACTAAAACATCCAGTTCGACCTTGACGACAGATGAATCATGGGATATCTGGCCCCGTGACATTTGTTAGCTCCAGACTCGTGTGTTCTATCACCGTCTCTGCCGCCGGAGTCTGAATGTGTCGCTTCACCCTTTGTAGAAAAAAAAAAACAGCGACACATAATTTTTGGAAAGTGATGAAACGGCGGCGAGTGATTGATGGCAGCATATTGGATGGGAAAATAACGTTCTGGACCGTTAATTTTACGGAGTCAGGGAAGCAGCCTTAGACTGTCAACACAGGAAATGACTTGGATTTATCTCGGGGGGCCCCGGTGTCTGGCTAGCTCCCGTGCTCCGGACTCATTTATCGGGACCACTGTAATGGGTTCCCGAGGTCGTGTAGTACACAGACGTACAAACTTTTACGACCCGGAAATTTCGGAAGATCATGTCTTCATCGGCGTTTGTTTGTTTTAGGGTCGCTACGGGAATTTTGATGAAGTCGTGTTCGTTGCTGGAGCTAATCTGTTGAGCGGCTAAATGCTACGTTAGCTAATGTTAGCATGACGATGGATGGATGGATGGATGGATGGATGGATGGATGGATGTATGATGGATGGATGGATGGATGGATGGATGGATGGATGGATGGATGGATGGATGGATGGATGGATGGATGGATGGATGGATGGATGGATGGATGGATGGATGGATGGATGGATGGATGGATGGATGGATGGATGGATGGATGAATGGATGGATAGATGGACGGATGATGGATGGATGGATGGATGGATAGATGGATGGATGATGGATGATGGATGGATGGATGGATGGATAGATGGACGGATGATGGATGGATGGATGGATGGATGGATGGATGGATGGATGGATGGATGGATGGATGGATGGATGGATGGATGGATGGATGGATGGATGGATGGATGGATGGATGGATGGATGGATGGATGATGGATGATGGATGGATGGATGGATAGAAAATATTTATCAAAACATCAGCTACAAAGGCTGCTGGAGTCACTGTATCCTCTCGTCCTCAGTACCTGTGGACGACATAATGACTGCTTTAATTGCAACACAAAAATGAACAAACACTGTGAATCTTTTAATGTTTTTATGTTGATTGCTGGCGAGTATACTGAAACAATACTATCTAAATCAGCTTTTAATGCCGCTGGAGTCCACTGTATCCTCTTGTCCTCAGGATTTCTTTGTTCCTTTAGCTGCGTGGGACGTAATGACTGCTGCCATCTAGTGGCTGGGAGTTTAACCGCGACACAAAAATGAACAAACGCCAGATGCATTGTATGGTGAAGAGGAGCGGTTTGTGTCGCATCGCTTCGAGCTCAAAACACAACAAATACAGTGATGAATCTTCAAGTGATTTGCGGATCCAGATGGTTAAACCGGAATAATCAGCCAGAAAATACAGCTCCTGCTGATGGATATGAGAGTGGGTGGAAGCCCTGGGGCGGACCCACATGTCACAGAAGCAGTTGCGTCTCCCACTCGTCCTCCCCTCTGACGCCCCCACATGTCAGGTCTGCGGTCGACTCACAAACAAGGCGACAATAATTGCAGACGCTCGGCTCTCGGCCCTCGGATCACTGGGAGCCTCCTGCGACAAAACAGTTTCTCCAGACACAGATTGAGTTCAAGCCCTCGGACTTCAGCGAATCCATTCAGGATTTCTCAGTCGGACGGACGCCGGCGTGATGTCGACATCCTGGAGGATCCGACTGAACCGAGGATGAGAATAAACGACTGGCGGAGAACATTTCTACGCCTGAGGGAACGTCGGGCCATCGGGGCGTCTCTTCAGGGGGTCGGTCCAGTAACTGGACATACACTGCACCACCTACAGGGGGCGCTACCATCAACACGCTCTTTGTGTTTCTTGTAATACCCGCGACTTCCCAGTAGATGGCACGTTTCAGACATTTTTTGTCTTTGATTCTGAAGCAACATGTGTTTTCATTTTTGTTTTATTTTAATTTGGAAAATTAATAATAATAATAATAATAATAATCTCTATTTATATAGCGCCTTTCTAGACCAGGGTCACAAAGCAAATTAAACAGATTGTGGAATTAAAATCTGTTAAATAAAATTCGTTTTTTGCATTTTTTAGCTAAAAAAAAGGAGCAATTCATCCACAATTAGTGTGAATAATTCAAAAATATTAGGGAGATGTTGAATTAAGTAATAACAAGATATTGATCTTCTTATTACCATTTACATGAATCTTTATTTACTGTGTTATTATGTCTATAAAGTGTAATGTGTTTATTTTTTAACAAAATAGACATATTAGTCAACATATCAGGTATTCCTGATATAATGATGATTTATTATTTAGTAGAAATGATTTCTTGATCACACCATTGATTCAGAAAGAAAATTAAAATAAACTAATGTTCACCAAAATAATAAATAAACAGTTAAACTTGAATACAGACTTGAAACATGAAAAGGCTCCCAACAAATGTAGACCTCTGCCAAGCAGCTCAACTACATTTATAAACATTTAAGCCTAAAATATGTGTTTTATTTATATTTTGTATTTGTATTTTTATATATATTTAATACAAGGAACAAAGTAATTATTTTCTATTGCAACTTGTTTTGTCTATGATTAATATTCCATTTATTTATAGACTCAAATGTATTGTGTTTATCTCAAAATAACAAAGTGAGTTTGATTTATCTCAGTTTAAAAAAATACGATGAAATAAAATAAATAATAAAGCGGATGTAGACCTCTGCCAAGCAGCTCATTTCCTCATGTTCACCTCTGTCATCATTTGATTTTTTTTCCCCCCACAGTTGATGTCATTAAGTTAATGGATACATATATTTTTGAGCATTTAATATATTGTTGACATCCTGCATAAAAATCTGGGAAAAATGAATCTTCAAAATTTCCGTGGATCCAGATGGTAAAATCGAGAAAAGCAGGCAAAAGCTAATGTAATAATCGTTGGTTCCTTGACCCGACCTTGATCCTCGTATTTGCTCATCATTATATGTTATTATCGTCTTCATCTCCATCGTTTAGATGCTCATTATCTCCACACTTTACAAGAGATAAGAGCTTGAGTTCGTCCTCCTAATAAACCCGCCTCGTGGTTTCATTCACGAACGATTGTAATCTCAGGTTCGCGTCAATAACGTCAGACGTTCACGACTCTTGTGTTTGATGAGAGAAAAAGTCCAAATGAAACCTGTAGACCTTCGTCCTCACAATTATTCCACAGAATTTAACGTTGTTTTCTCCGTGTGGGAGTCGTTCTGACTTTTAAATTCAATCTAACGTGTGTTTTTCCTGATATTCTGATTTATTTTTCTAGGCTGAGCTGAAGGTTTGAGGTTCAGGGATAAAACGACAGGAAGCAGAAAAAAAGCAGGAAGTTTGTTTTGAGGCGACAAACACGGGAATCTGACCTCGACTCACTCCAGACATTGACATGCAGCCGGTGTTTGATTCACACCTCGATCGTTCGGCGCGACTCGAGCGAGACGAGATGAAACCTCAGTCACATCAGGTCACTTCTGATCCGCCGGCGCCACTTCCTGTCACGTCTCGTACGGAAATGTTCATTAGGCTCCGAGACTTGTACCCAAAAGTGTCTTCGCTTCCTTTATTTGTTGATAAAGTGTCAGAAATATTACTTACTTACGAACTGAACGTTTCTACGCGAAACCTACATTATAGTCGTGAAGTGTAATTACAACAGCTGTCCATAGGGGCGCTGCTGAACGATGTTTGTGTCATTAAACCTACTAACTCAGACAACATAAATAAAGAAATAAATTTAAATTAGATAAAGAAACTGTAAATTTGCTAAAATATATTTCTTATTGTTGATCAGACTAGTATTTGTGTTTAAATGTATCTATATTTCCATATTTAATTACATGAATCACAATTAATTCATAATTGATTTCTTATTTATAAATAATTAAATATTATCTATTAATTAACGTATTTCTCGTAACTTGGATTATTTTTATTTTTTTTATATATTTACACCATTATTCACACATTAATACTTTTGTGATTTGATAAAATGGAACATGAATTAAATATAATAGAAATATAAGCTATAATTTCAATTTAATGTTTGTAAAATATTATGAAATTGCAAATAAATATAAGTTAAAAATAAGAAATAAAAAGTTTTTTTTTTTTTTTTACAAAAGAAAAAAAGGACTTTTTATTACAAATGTTAGTTTTTCAACCTTGATATGATTTTAATAGTATTAACTTGATTTATGGACGTTTATAAATATTTGATTTGTAGATACAGTTTGACCTCAAAGAGACAAAAGGTCAACATTAATAAATTAAATGGCATAAAAAACCAGCAGAAAACTTGTTTGTTGTTTGAATAAATGCACAATAACGTTGTTGTCATGAGAATCTTCCATCACATTGTTTTGTGGGTTCGAGATAAACAAACCTGAGACGAGCCTCCATCAATCACGCCTTTTGTTTACACAACAGATCCATCATCACGGCGTCATTAGCTGCACATCGAGGCAAAACATCGGGAAGTTGAGAATAAAGATTCGTGGGACGGAACGGAAACACCTGAACACATGCGAGCGTCTGTGGAGCCGCGAGATCTGCTGTTTCTGCAAACTAAAGTTTGAGTCAAACTGTTGGAATCTTTAGTGTCGCAGCAGAATGAACATTTCTATAATAAATAAGAAGGAAAATTAAATAATATATATGATATTTTAAATGTCAAAATAGCTATGATTTATTCAAGTTATACAAATTGTTAAATACATACAAATTGATAAAGGCACAAAGTTAAATTAAAATAATTAATATGATTAATTATGAATAATAATTAAATAGAACTGAATCTAAACCAAATCTTTAAGCCTGAGAAATGCATTTTAAATCAATATTTTTTCGAAAAAATTTGGAATGGTGTGTCAATTAAACGTAATAAAAATATTATTATTCCACAAAAGATGTCACCATATTTTCAAATAATGCGAAGCAATAGTATTATGAAATATTATTTAAATAATATGATAGAAATCTGTATTTAAAATGTAGTTTTATCTTTAAATGTGAGAAATATCTTGTATGTAAATATATCTCAAAAATATATTTGAAGAAAGTAAGCTAAATGAAAGGTAATAGGAAAATATAATTATTTATATAGTTTTACATTTAAATTGTTTTTAATTATGAGTATGTTTTATATTTGTGTGATTTGAGGATCTAAAAATGTGATGTTAAGTCATGAACTCATTCAAATATTATAGAGTAAATCCTGATTTGAAAATATGTATTTTAATCTTTAAATCTTTAATGTAAATTAAAAGTACATAATAAGTATTAAAAAAAATAAAGTAACAATAAAAAAATTAAAAAAATGTCACAGTGTTATTTATTAAAGTGATACAAAGTATTACATATTAAAGGTACAAATATATCCAAAAATTAATGATAGAATGAAATGAAACATGATGAAAGAAATCTGGATAAAAAAATTACAAATATATTTATTACATTGGAGAAATATGTGTTTTGTATTTATAAATAAATAATTAACAATGAATAATCAAAATGAATCGCATGCAGAAGCAAAATAAAAAGTTGCGGATTGGATTTGCGGTCGAAGAAAAGTTCTTCTCGACGTTCCTCATCCAGGAAGTCACGGACAATTCAAAGTACTCGGTTGGAGGGAGTAACCGACGCAGTTCATGTTTGTGCTCGAAGTGAAGTGGACGTTGAAGACTTTCATTACTTTATTGAACCTTTGCTCGCGGTCGGCGTCTGATTGAAGAGCGTCATTTATAAAAACACTGACTCGCTCCAGGTCTGTGGAGATGAAGGGAAAATACTGATTCTTTCCATCGCGAGTGCTTGACTCAAGTGTTCGGCTACAGTCTACGAAGAGTCGCCGCGGGTGTTTTATTTAAAAAAAACTGGAAGACAAAGAACAGAAATTCAGAGTAGATTTTATTAAAGAAAAAAAAATCTCTTGATTTGCAGGATTTCAAAAGTATCATAGAACGGTATAATTGCAACAGTGTAGACTGACATGAAAACTGGTCTCTGGAAGTTTCAATAAGTAGCCTTTGTATTTTAAGCATGATGGAAATGTATGCAACTGCCGTCTCCAGTCAATTGATGTAGAACCATTTGTTGATAACTTGAGGATCACTGAGGCGACCAAACAAAAGTTGAGTAATGAGGAGCAAGATTAGAACAATATCTAGAGGGTTCTACTGATTCACTACTGTTGGACTTCAACCATACTTTATGACAATACGATGCGATACACTGAAATCCCCTGACGATACAATGCGATACACTTATATCCCCTGACCATAGAATGTGATACACTGAAATCCCCTACGATACGATGCGATACACTGAAATCCAAGGACAATACAGTGTGATACATTTAAAGGAACTCAAATCTCTTTCCTGTCTAATGAGTTCTGCGCATTCGTTTGATCCAAGGAAGAGTGACATTTTAGAATTAAGACAGTCAATTTATTAATAACAAAGTATGATTACCAAAGTAGGCCTTACAAGACCTTAAATACAACAGTTAAACAAAGTAATGCAAATTATTCAAATTGTTCAGAAATACCACAGTTCCAGCGCTTGGTCCAGTCTCTGTCAGTCATCCTGGCTCACCCAGGTCCTCCCAGAGAGTGGCCCTTAATCTTTAGATCGTCTCGTCTTTTAAAGCCCTCAAGACACTCAAGACACTCCCATCATAAGTTAAGTTCCCCAAATCTGACTCCATAATGAACAACAGATGTTGTTTGATCTGATCACTAACCTAAACAGAGAATCTCCTGACCTCCTTCACACCTGTTATCTCAAACCAGGTTCGAGGACCATCAATTCTGTGTCTTGATACTTCAAAAGTCGGGAATATCCTTGTCTAAACAATCACGACATTTGTTACCGTGGCTTTATCCTTCCTCCCCCAATACATACAGTATGTTATCTTCACAGTCACCTTTAAGCCATATCACCAAGGGCCATAAAAGTTAAGACACAATTGGCCAGAGCCCCTGAGCCCTGAAACTTCATAACCCCTGCTGTGAGGAAGAGAGTGGTCGTAAAACACAACACAGGATGTTTAAGACCTGAACGAGAGATGACATTATCAATGTTTAACAGTTGAATACACAGAAGACATACATTCAACTCATCAATGGATACACCTATAGGAAAGTAATTTAGAATTGTTATGTTCTGCGATGCTGAACCCAAGAGCAGACAGAGGCGAAGTTCCAGAGGGTACAAAAGGGGTTTATTGAACGAAGGGGAAGCAGGTAGTTGAAGGGGAAGCTGGAGGGAGAGCGAGATCGGCGAGCTGGAGTGAGGGATCCGAGTTACTGCAGGCAGAGGAACAAAAGTTAGCTGAGGTCCGAAAAAACAACGAGAGACTTCAATACGAGAACGAAGGTAACACATAAACTGAGCCAGTCACGTATAGTTACCACGGTAGAGTAGAGTACGATCTGGCGCCGACCGCGGGGAATCCAAGGGTAGATGAAGGGGGTTGATTGGGGATCAGGAACAGGTGAGTGTGATTGGTGATGAGGACCAGGTGTGAGGTGAGGCGACAGGAGGAGTGGCAGACCAGGGGGAGGGGAACACAGCAGGCTGCTGTGACCACAACAGTACCCCCCCCCCCTCAAGGGACGACTCTAGGCGGCCTAGGCCTCTCTGGGTGAGCCTGATGGAAGTCACGGATGATGGAAGGGTCGAGGATGAGACCCCGCGAAACCCAGCTCCTTTCCTCTGGCCCATAACCCTCCCAATCCACGAGGTATTGATGCCCCCTGCCCCGACGACGAACGTCCAACAACCGCCGAACTGTGAAAGCTGGGTGACTGTCAATCAAACGGGGAGGAGGGGGGAGGGGGGGAGGGGGAGAGAGAGAGCTGACGGAGACTGGCTTAAGGCGAGAGACATGGAAGGTGAGGTGAACGCGCATGGCTGGAGGCAGCTTGAGTGTGACAGCTGAGGGGTTGACGATGGACACAATAGGGAAGGGACCAACAAAACGAGGGGTTAGCTTCTTGGAGCCAGTCTTTAGGGGGAGATCCTTTGAGGACAGCCACACCTGTTGGCCCACCCGATAGGCAGGAGCGGGAGCCCGGTGGCGGTCGGCAATGCGCCGGTTCTGCTCGGCGGAGCGCAGCAGAGCGGAGCGTGCGACCCTCCACATCTTGCGGCAACGGCGGAGATGGTGTTGAACCGAGGGGACAGAGATATCCTCCTCCTCGGCGGGAAACAAGGGTGGCTGGTACCCCAGGGAACACTCAAATGGAGACATGCCGGTGGCAGCGCAGGACATGGAATTGTGGGCATACTCAATCCAAGAGAGATGGTCGCTCCATGCAGAGGGGTTGCGCGCAGCCACACAACGAAGTGCAGTCCCCAGGTCCTGGTTAGCTCTCTCAGCCTGCCCATTCGTCTGTGGTTGGAATCCTGAAGACAGGCTGACAGAGACTCCAAGTGCTTGGCAGAAGGCCTTCCAAACTTGGGAGATGAATTGAGGGCCACGGTCGGAGACGAGGTCAGTGGGAATCCCGTGGAGGCGGACGACATGCTGCACAAGCAGCTGGGCAGTCTCTGTGGCACTGGGGAGCTTGGGGAGGGCAATGAAGTGAACTGCCTTAGAAAATCTGTCCACCACCGTTAGGATCACAGTGTGGCCCCTAGAGGGAGGAAGACCGGTCACAAAGTCCAGGCCGATGTGAGACCAGGGCCGACCAGGAACGGGAAGGGGACGTAGCAGACCAGCAGGAGCTTGATGGGAGGACTTGGCCCGAGCACAAACCGTGCAGGCGAGCACGAATGCCCGAGTGTCGGCGTCCATCGCTGGCCACCAAAAGTACCTCTTCAGGAGGGACAGGGTGCGGACCACGCCAGGGTGACAGGCGAAGCGTGATGTGTGGACCCACACCAGAACTTGGGAGCGAACCGCACTGGGCACGAAGAGACGGTTAGGAGGACCGTTACCCGGATCTGGTTCTGTGACTTGGGCTTCCCGGATGAGGGACTCAATTTCCCAGGTGACGGCAGCGATCCGGAGGCAAGAAGGGGAGAGGATCGTGTCAGGGGAGGCCGGTGCGTCCTCAGGGTTGAACTGACGAGAGAGGGCATCAGGCTTGACGTTACGGGAACCCGGACGGTAAGTGAGGGTGAAATTAAATCGCCCAAAAAAGAGGGCCCATCGGGCTTGGCGGGAATTAAGACGCTTCGCTGCCTGGATGTAGGACAAGTTCTTGTGGTCCGTCCAAACCACGAACGGTTGTTCAGCCCCCTCAAGCCAGTGGCGCCATTCCTCCAACGCCAATTTCACAGCCAACAACTCTCTGTTACCAACATCATAGTTGCGCTCAGCAGGTGCCAGCCGCCGAGAGAAAAACGCGCAGGGGTGAATCTTCTCGTCAGAGGCAGAGCGCTGGGACAGAACTGCCCCCACCCCTGTGTCAGACGCATCGACCTCCACGATGAATTGCCTGGAGGGGTCAGGTTGGATGAGAATGGGGGCAGACGAGAAAAGTCTCTTTAGATCAGAGAAGGCAGTATCCGCCTCGGGTGACCAGGCAAATGGGAGGGCAGGAGAGGTGAGACGAGTGAGAGGGGCTGCAACCCTGCTGTAGTTCCGGATGAACCTCCGGTAGAAGTTAGCAAACCCCAGAAACTGCTGCAGTTTCTTGCGGGAATTGGGGATGGGCCAGTCTGTCACCGCACTGACCTTCTCGGGGCAGGTCCTCACTTGTCCACTCGCTACGATGAACCCAAGGAAGGATACCGAGGTGACACTGAACTCACACTTCTCGGCCTTAACATAGAGTTTGTTCTCCAACAGCCGCTGAAGAACTTGTCGGACGTGCTGGCAGTGCTCCTCCTCGTTCCGAGAAAAAATAAGTATGTCGTCCAGATAGACAAAAACCGAGCGGTTGAGAAAGTCCCGGAGGACGTCATTTACGAGGTTCTGGAACACTGCAGGGGCATTAGAGAGACCGAAGGGCATGACCAGGTATTCGAAATGGCCAAGGGGGGTGTTAAAAGCAGTCTTCCACCCATCCCCTTCACGGATGCGCACCAGGTGGTAGGCATTGCGTAGGTCCAATTTTGAGAAGACTGTAGCGCCCTGCAGTGGCTCGAATGCGGAACTGATGAGGGGCAGGGCATACTTGTTCTTGATCGTAATGTTGTTGAGTCCCCTGAAGTCGATACAAGGACGAAGAGACTTGTCCTTTTTGGAGACGAAAAAGAAGCCAGCACCAACAGGGGAGGAGGAGGGTCTTATGAGGTCAGCCGAAAGAGAATCTTTGATGTACTTCTCCATTGCCTCCCTCTCTGGCCGGGACAAGTTATACAGGCGACTACTGGGCAAGGGGGCGCCGGGGAGGAGATCAATGGGACAGTCATAGGGGCGATGAGGGGGCAGGGTGAGCGCACGACCCTTGCTAAACACCTCTCCTAGGTCATGATAGGCTGGGGGAACCCAGGAGAGGTCGGGGGGTACTTGGGGCGAGGGAACAACTCCCTCTGCTGGAGGTAGTGCAGATTGAAGGCATGTGGAATGACAGAAGGTGCTCCAACTCACCACCTTGCCAGACGACCAGTCGAAATGGGGGTTGTGCAGCTTGAGCCAGGGGTAACCCAGGACCAGAGGGGTACGAGGAGACTGGATAACGTGAAACTGAAGTTTCTCATGGTGATTACCAGAAACAATTAATTCCAGGGGCTTGGTACGATGAGTAATAAGGGCCAGGTGGCGGCCATCTAAGGCGTTAGCGTTAAGGGGCGAGGGTAATTTTTCGAAAGTGATGCCAACCTGAGAAGCGAACTTGGCGTCAATGAAGTTTTCGTCCGCTCCTGAGTCCACCAGGGCGGGTACTGGCAAGGGACGTCCGAGGAACAGAAGAGTGGCATCCAGGAGAGAGCGTGAACCGAGAGGAACGGGGACGGAAGGAGGGTGGCTCAGCAGGGCCCCGAGTCTCACTGCTGGGCCTTGTCTTTTGGCAGTGACGAACAGGTGGAGATGAGATGTCCGGGTTGTGCACAGTACAAACACACCCCATTCTTTAAACGACGGGACCGCTCAGCTTTGGTGAGATGAGTGCGACCCAGCTGCATGGGTTCCTCTTCGGGCACAGCACATCTCACGGGGGCAGAGGGGGTAGCTCTCGGGAAGTGTGAGGAATGGATAGTAGAGAGTGCTGGGGATATGGAACTCCCTGTCCTCTCCCTACGCCGCTCACGTAGGCGGTTATCCAGCCGGATAGAAACGGAGATAATTTCGTCCAGAGTCTCAGCCTCCTCCCTAGTAGCCAGCTCATCCTTGATGGACTCACTGAGACCAGAAAGAAAAATCCCACGTAGAGACTTATCATTCCAGCCCGATCTTGCTGCATAAGTCCTAAACTCTACGGAGAACTCAGCTACACTGCGGGAGCCCTGGCGTAAGGAAATAAGGCGTTTGGCGGTGTCCCCTCCCTCCACGGGGTGATCAAAAACCTTCCTCATTTCCGCAACAAAAAGATCAAAATTATCCCTGACTGGAGAATCACTGTCCCATACTGCTGAGGCCCACGCTAAGGCATTCCCCTTAAGTGACCCCATAATGTAAGCTATCTAAGCCTTGTCAGTGGGGTAGGTGAGGGGTTGTTGACTGAAGACTAGGGAACACTGAATCAAAAAGGCCCTGCACGTACCCATGTCCCCGGCGTAGCGTTCGGGCGCAGGAATGAGAGGTTCTCGGGCTCGTGGCAGGTGTGCTGGGGAAGTGGGGGCAGGCGGAGGAGTCGTAAGCAGTGGGGGTTCCGGTGTGTGGGGAACCAATGCATCCAGTTGTGCGGCCATCAGAGTGACTCGGGTGGCGATGTTTTTGAAGGCTTCCATAGCGTCCCGGAGGGCTTGGCTGTGCTCGGCAATCTGAGTGCCTTGAGTGGCGAGAGCTCCGTGGACTTTTGCCATGTCCGCTGGGTCCATCTTGGCCAGATCGTTCTGTTATGTTCTGCGATGCTGAACCCAAGAGCAGACAGAGGCGAAGTTCCAGAGGGTACAAAAGGGGTTTATTGAACGAAGGGGAAGCAGGTAGTTGAAGGGGAAGCTGGAGGGAGAGCGAGATCGGCGAGCTGGAGTGAGGGATCCGAGTTACTGCAGGCAGAGGAACAAAAGTTAGCTGAGGTCCGAAAAAACAACGAGAGACTTCAATACGAGAACGAAGGTAACACATAAACTGAGCCAGTCACGTATAGTTACCACGGTAGAGTGGAGTACGATCTGGCGCCGACCGCGGGGAATCCAAGGGTAGATGAAGGGGGTTGATTGGGGATCAGGAACAGGTGAGTGTGATTGGTGATGAGGACCAGGTGTGAGGTGAGGCGACAGGAGGAGTGGCAGACCAGGGGAAGGGGAACACAGCAGGCTGCTGTGACCACAACAAGAATATGTCTTCAATCCCTCCTTTGACCTCTGAAACCAGAGGTCAACCTTTAAAATGTTGAAGTTCAAAACCTTTTGTCTCAAAATCTGGTATATGGTAAATGATCAATCAGTTTGCAGTTATTTTCATAACTTCTACACACCATTTTCTCACCACAAACCCTTAAACAAACTCTGTAATCGAAAAAGGAGCTGAAGCCCAAACTTATTTTCCTATCCTATGTAATCCATGAAATAAACCCAAAATATCAATTTTCTAAACAAAAAAATAAAAACAAAATCATTTCACATTTCATTCATTTCCCCTTGTATTCCTTAGGTATTTTACATTTCAATGTTATTAGCTTTTCATTTATATTTTTTAAATGTATGTTATTTTTAAACTGACCAGTTTCTACAAAACTATGTCACAAAGCCTCTTTCATTATTTCGCTTACATAAATGAAACCAACTATATTTAACATTAGTTCTCAATTCTTAACTCAAAATAATGCTTCTAATGTTTTTAAATGTAAAATGTCAACTAATTTTTAAAATGCCAGACTTTCTAAGTTATGTATTAGTAGTTTTTCTAATGGGAAGCATTGCGAATTATTCTAATAACTCATTCTGGAGTTTTTAATCATAGGGTCTATGTATTTCTACATGTATTTCCCCAAAACCTCAACACAATTTCATAAACGGCCTTATAAGTGAGAAGTATAATATGCAAAGACAATTATTGTTTTACAAATCCCAGACTTTGTAGATTATACAATTAGATTTTTTCTCATTTCTTTTTTCCAAATTATTATTATTTTTTAAATACTGTGGCTTCCAACTAAATTCATGCTCACAGATTACTCCCAAAAACATCATCTCATACAATCTTTCAATTTTTACGGACACCCTATGTGTCTGTTTCTTACTTTTGGAAGCATTCAAAAACTATTTAACCTGTGAATTTGATATGAATCATACACCCTCCTTTCACTGAACAATACCAATTGCTACAGTGAAATCTAACATTTTTAAATCTATTTGTTCAAAACCAACCAAGATGTTATCACTTCCAGTGTGAATCTTAAAACAAGAAAACCTCAATAGTTAATTCCTAAGTTTGTGTCAGAAAGGCAGCATTACAAGGGATATCATTCAAAGAGTTTTCAAGCGAACTACCAATGTCGTTTGTGGGCTTCCAAACTTTTTAGTTCATCAAGTGAATTGAGATGATTTCATGAGAAAAACAAACTCTCAATGAGGGACATGATCGCTTGGTGGAGGCGCAGGATTCCATTCAGCACCTCTTTGATAGAAAGAAATGGAAATTCCCTGAGCGCCCCAGTCCATGTGGGCTCAAGACTCAGGACAATGCACTCATGTAGGCAGTGTAGGGTGTTTCCGCTGGTTGTTGTGGAAAGCCATATTTCAAAATGGTTTAAGGAAATAGGCAAAAGCAGGAAAATTGCCATCAAACGGTAGTGATGTGGTGGAAAAGGTCATCGCTGGCAGCGAGACTTCATCAGGTGCAGGGGTGGATCACTGCTGGTGAAAAAGCAGTGAGACTTCAAGGAGTGAGGATGCAGGGACCACAGGAAGTAGGGGCCGCAGATTCTAGGGCCGCAGTTGGTGGTAACGTTCTACCACTTGTTGGGGACAGCACGCATCTTCTGTCCACCTGGAACTCCAATCCGGTCCGGACTTGGATGTAGCTGGTTCAGCTTCCCGTGTAGAACCCTCACGTGTCTGGTCTGGTCTCACGTTACACCCTCCTTCGGCTGGTCCTGTCTCCAGCGTGGCACCTTCGACCTCTCCGCTAGACTCGCGTTCGTCTGGACTAGGTCTCCTTTCTCAGACCCTCAAAGCCATGTCGGCGGTGAGCTCTTAGTCATGGTCCCACCCAGCACAGTCTCCAAACTCAACCAGGCATCGTCTCGCGGCAGCTATCACCACCTTCCTAAATTTCGAAAAATCTTTTCTTGTTATGAATTCCTGGTCTTACCTTAGTCATGGAGGTCCCACACTTAAACCTATCAGTGCTGCAAATCATTTCTCTATAAAATTGAAGGTTATTTCGCAAGCGCACAATGTTCATCACAAAGGACAAGACAGTTACACATTATCACAATATCATGAGACACAACACACTCAACAAGGTCCTGGTGTCTCTAGACCACCAAACAACTGAAATGTGTTGCTTCTGTTCCTGGAGAATTTAAGTCATCATTAGAAACAAACACTGTTACTAAACATCATTGATATGTGAAATGGAGCCTTCAGGTTCCGACCTGATCCTGCAAAATAAACGTTTGGGGGTGAAGGGGGTCTTTCACTCTCACACACACAGGATTGGGGAAAGAAGAGATTTATGAGGACTCTTCTCCACCTCACTTGAGGTGCAGCATTCCTAGAACCTTTTAGGATAAATCTTGTTCACTTCGTTGGACAAATATCCAAAAATGATCAATTAAATCATGCACATGCACGTATCACATGCCGTTAATATGTTAGTGTTCATTGCTTCTTTCTCTCAGTGCAAACACACACATGATCTCATCTTCTTGCATCCTGGCACTCACATAGACACACAGACAAATAGACACATGGACACATAGACACACAGACACACAAACACACAAACACATAGACACAAAATCTGTTGCACTGCAGATGCACAGTGTTCGGTCTACGTCATGTCATGTCTGTAAGTCAGTCAAATGCATAAGTTCAGTATCATCTGATCAAACTGATGTGATCAAATATAAAGCGGTTATTTCTTTTAAATGTTCTTTCTTCAATTCATTTATCCAGTTGTTCGACTCATAACGTTTTTTTTTTTTATTAAACTTTACACAAATCAAATTCATAATAAGTGATTTCCAGTTTAAGTTTAGAATTTAACCATTTTAAAGTAACCCTCAAATCAACAATTATCAAAAGTTCCCAAAAATATTCTAACCCCTTATAGTTATTTAAAGTATTTATATTTTTCTTTATGACACACACCAAACCGTTCCCTAAAGAATCTGAAAATCAATCATTTTAATTGTATTATCAATTATCACTTCTATAAAATCCTTCATAGGACATGATCTCACTGCCATCAGCGCTAATGACAATGTATCAGCCTCGTCATTACTTTTCAAATCTAAGTTAAAAATTATTTTTACTTACAGACCTCAACAGACTGAATTAAGAATCAACTTCTTCATTAACTTCTTTATCTCTTCGATTATTCATTCACTTCTGGTTGGTAAAGTCTCAACATTCCTAAACACAAATTAACAAGTTTCCTCTTCAAAGTAGATCTGAGATTGTTCTGTTGTCAAGCCTGTCACTCCAAACCAGTCAGCGTATCAAATCATTTACAATCAGAATATAATGTAGCAATACCTAAAAATTATCCCAATTCAATGATACTACATTTTCAACCATATATCTTCTTCCTCTCCTTTTATCCCTGTTTTCTTTCCAAAAGTAGCAGATAAAAGGATAGTTTACTTCCCGTTTTTCATGCAATTCCATTTCACTTAAATTTCCTAACTCCCTACATTACACCGTCTCACAGTTATGACTGTTCAGATTCTCTTCTACTAGAGAATTATACTTCCCAATCAAAAATAAAAATCTAAAAATCTTAGGTCTCCCTTTTCTATTTTAAATCAGAGCTTTCCATGCTTTCAATTAACGGACAAGAAAATGACAAGAAAACAATATCATGCAAGAAAAGGAGGATTTTCTTCATTTTGCAAACATCCTCATGGGATCAGTCAATGTATTGGGTTTGGCCTGTTTCGCAAAACATGACCCATGAGTGGCTTCGTCGTATCATCAGACAGGGATCTGATAAACTTTCTCTTCCACCTCGGCCCACCAGCATCACCTGCATGGTCCCATCAGTGAGAAATCTTCTCACGGGACTTAGGTCAAGTAATCGTGACTGTGCCTGTCTTAGGTTGTCCCATGGTTTGAGTCAGGATCTTACCCGTCATCAGCGAACCAGCCTTCCATACTCTCTTGAATCAGGCTGCTTATAGGGCGAGAGTGATAACAGAAGAGGGGAGAGAAGCCACTTTGCCTTTTTCTTAAACCAAACATTTGTTGTGATGACTGTCCGACCCCAGAAAATTGTTTGTCAAAGTAATGGTCATTTTCTGATGTTTCACTGTGACCCATAGTACTTTGATTGTTTGACAGAAAATTTCATCTCCATAAAAGAAAAGCTTTTTTGAAAAAGTGTAATTAAATGGACACTATGTCTCAAAATTGTGTTAAAAGTCACAGAGTGGAAGGAGTGTGTTAGTAGAGCAGGAACAGATCTCAGAGTCTAACTCCAAGTAGTGAACACAGATAGAGCTCCTCCCTCTAGAGGTTCAGTCTAATTTCATATCATGGACAAGAAAACACTCAGTGGAGCAGAACTTGCTTTGAATTATAAAATGATCTTGAAAACCTAAAAAATACCTAATTTAAACAATCCTAGATGTTAAAACAGCTGACACAGTCTCAGAGTAAACAAACAAGCCACAAAGAACAATCTCAGTCAGAGTCGAAACTTTACAACAAGGACTAACTTTAGCTCACAATTTAAACAAGTAACCATTACTCTTATCAGCCAAGACAAATACTTCCATAGTCCAACCAAATAGAGTCAAGCAACATAAATTCACAGAACAACCATAAAACCAACTAGATTTAACCTCATGATACAGTGTGGGTTGTATTTTTAAGCTTTTAAACTAAGATTTACAAAAAGTAAAATTCACAGTATGGAGGGATGCCTGTTGGTCCTTTTGACCTTACCATCCCCCCTGTTAAGACATGTGTTACTCCATGACAGAACTCTGTCCAACAATGAGCCTGTTCAATAATGGAACTGGTTTTACTTTAATATGTTCAAATTCATTTTTATCTTTAACAGTTAGTTTCTTGTCTTTTCACTGATGTTGAGGAACAAAGGAAATATTAAGTATTTCCTTTTATATGTTTTATTTTAATTTATTTAAAAGCTTTTATCTTTTTACCTATTGTTACTTTTTATTGGTATAGGATTTTTAGCGCTATAATCTTAATTATTTTCTTTTGAGTAATTTATTGTATTCAATTCTTATCAATTTGGTATTTTTAATAGGAATTTTTATTTTCAATAACAATATTTTAAGGCCTAGTTTTCCAAACCATTCATAATAAGTGTATTTTTGTGTTCATATTACCGAGTCAGAAGTCTCTTGGGTCGTCAATAATTCCATGTCAAGTCACTGGCTTTAGAAAGTTGTCTGCTTTCCTCCCGTCGATCAGATGATCGAGTGACGTTGATGTTTGCCGTGATCCTGCATGTTCCAGGTTTCTCCTGTGTTCCTGTATTGCGGGGTTTGTGGGGAATTTCCCCTCATTTCTCCTCTCAGAGACACTCTCCTTCCAACATTTCTCTGCACATCCTTTCAACACAACATATCTGTGATTATTTGCTAGAAATAATCCCGTACTCTGCCATTCTTTCACATTCTTTTTACCCTCTTTTTCAATATTCCTTTGCATCCTTGTCTGTTGGGACAGAACTTCTCATTTGCTCGAATATTTTTTCAAGTTGCATCCCAACAGATTCACCACACCGTGGAACCATTCCCCAGTCAAACCATTCTTTCTCCCGGTCAATTTCCACACTCATTTTGTTACAGTTTTTTATCACAGCAGCTTTTTAACTCAAGAAATGAAAACGTTCACAGACGTTTCTCAGCACAGCAGCTGTAAATTAGGAAAGTAAAAGAAGAAAAATGCAACGTTCAAAGACGTTGTAAGTTTGATATCAAAGGAAATATAAAAGGAAAACGTAACATTCACAGAAGCTACGTTTTTTCAAGAGAATATGAAAAGAAAAGAAAAACGTAACATTAAAGATGTTATACGTTTTAGTTCAAGAGAATTTGTTTTATCAACGCTCTGTCTGCGTTTTAGTCCAGGGATTCACCTAAAAAAGGACAAGATTGTAGGTTTTTTCCTCAGCTCAGCAGGCTGCACCCAAAATTCCACTTCAAACAACAGATTAATTTCAACTTCATAGAAAATTAACTTCTTAACAACACAAAATCAAGCTATGATTGAGTATGGAAGTATGGAAGGCTGGTTCGCTTATGACGGGTAAGATCCTGACTCAAACCATGGGACAACCTAAGACAGGCACAGTCACGATTACTTGACCTAAGTCCCGTGAGAAGATTTCTCACTGATGGGACCATGCAGGTGATGCTGGTGAGCTGAGGTGGAAGAGAAAGTTTGTCAGATCCCTGTCTGATGATAC
This sequence comes from Callionymus lyra, assembly GCF_982586985.1. NCBI lineage: Eukaryota > Metazoa > Chordata > Actinopteri > Syngnathiformes > Callionymidae > Callionymus > Callionymus lyra. Next base: position 19,759,485 of record NC_141834.1, on the reverse strand, counting down.
GACGAAGCCACTCATGGGTCATGTTTTGCGAAACAGGCCAAAACCAATACATTGACTGATCCCATGAGGATGTTTGCAAAATGAAGAAAATCCTCCTTTTCTTGCATGATATTGTTTTCTTGACATTTTCTTGTCCGTTAATTAAAAGCATTGAAAGCTCTGATTTAAAATAGAAAAGGGGAATTCTCTGTAGAAAAGATTTTGAGATTTTTTATTTTTGATTGGGAAGTATAATTCTCTAGTAGAAGAGATTCTGAACAGTCATAACTGTGAGACGGTGTAATGTAGGGAGTTAGGAAATTTAAGTGAAATGGAATTGCATAAAAAACGGGAAGTAAACTATCCTTTTATCTGCTACTTTTGGAAAGAAAACAGGGATAAAAGGAGAGGAAGAAGATATATGGTTGAAAATGTAGTATCATTGAATTTGGATAATTTTTAGGATAAGTATTGCTACATTATATTCTGATTGTAAATGATTTGATACGCTGACTGGTTTGGAGTGACAGGCTTGACAACAGAACAATCTCAGATCTACTTTGAAGATGAAAGAGGAAACTTGTTAATTTGTGTTTAGGAATGTTGAGACTTTACCAACCAGAAGTGAATGAATAATCGAGGTGATAAAGAAATTAATGAAGAAGTTGATTCTTAATTCAGTCTGTTGAGGTCTGTAAGTAAAAATAATTTTTAACTTAGATTTGAAAAGTAATGACGAGGCTTGATACATTGTCATTAGCGCTGATGGCAGTGAGATCATGTCCTATGAAGGATTTTATAGAAGTGATGATTGATAATACAATTAAAATGATTGATTTTAAGATTCTTTAGGGAACAGTTTGGTGTGTGTCATAAAGAAAAATATAAATACTTTAAATAACTATAAGGGGTTAGAATATTTTTGGGAACTTTTGATAATTGTTGATTTGAGGATTACTTTAAAATGGTTAAATTCTAAACTTAAACTGGAAATCACTTATTATGAATTTGATTTGTGTAAAGTTTAATAAAAAAAAAAAACGTTATGAGTCGAACAACTGGATAAATGAATTGAAGAAAGAACATTTAAAAGAAATAACCGCTTTATATTTGAATCATCAGTTTGATCAGATGATACTGAACTTATGCATTTGACTGACTTACAGACATGACATGACGTAGACCGAACACTGTGCATCTGCAGTGCAACAGATTTTGTGTCTATGTGTTTGTGTGTTTGTGTGTCTGTGTGTCTATGTGTCCATGTGTCTATTTGTCTGTGTGTCTATGTGAGTGCCAGGATGAATCAAGTGCAAGAACATGAGATCATGTGTGTTTGCACTGAGAGAAAGAAGCAATGAACACTAACATATTAACGGCATGTGATATGTGCATGTGCATGATTTAATTGATCATTGTTTTGATATTTGTCCAACGAAGTGAACAAGATTTATCCTAAAAGGTTCCAGGAATGCTGCACCTCAAGTGAGGTGGAGAAGAGTCCTCATAAATCTCTTCTTTCCCCAATCCTGTGTGTGTGAGAGTGAAAGACCCCCTTCACCCCCAAACGTTTATTTTGCAGGATCAGGTCGGAACCTGAAGGCTCCATTTCACATATCAATGATGTTTAGTAACAGTGTTTGTTTCTAATGATGACTTAAATTCTCCAGGAACAGAAGCAACACATTTCAGTTGTTTGGTGGTCTAGAGACACCAGGACCTTGTTGAGTGTGTTGTGTCTCATGATATTGTGATAATGTGTAACTGTCTTGTCCTTTGTGATGAACATTGTGCGCTTGCGAAATAACCTTCAATTTTATAGAGAAATGATTTGCAGCACTGATAGGTTTAAGTGTGGGACCTCCATGACTAAGGTAAGACCAGGAATTCATAACAAGAAAAGATTTTTCGAAATTTAGGAAGGTGGTGATAGCTGCCGCGAGACGATGCCTGGTTGAGTTTGGAGACTGTGCTGGGTGGGACCATGACTAAGAGCTCACCGCCGACATGGCTTTGAGGGTCTGAGAAAGGAGACCTAGTCCAGACGAACGGCGAGTCTAGCGGAGAGGTCGAAGGTGCCACGCTGGAGACAGGACCAGCCGAAGGAGGGTGTAACGTGAGACCAGACCAGACACGTGAGGGTTCTACACGGGAAGCTGAACCAGCTACATCCAAGTCCGGACCGGACTGGAGTTCCAGGTGGACAGAAGATGCGTGCTGTCCCCAACAAGTGGTAGAACGTTACCACCAACTGCGGCCCTAGAATCTGTGGCCCCTACTTCCTGTGGTCCCTGCATCCTCACTCCTTGAAGTCTCACTGCTTTTTCACCAGCAGTGATCCACCCCTGCACCTGATGAAGTCTCGCTGCCAGCGATGACCTTTTCCACCACATAACTACCGTTTGATGGCAATTTTCCTGCTTTTGCCTATTTCCTTAAACCATTTTGAAATATGGCTTTCCACAACAACCAGCGGAAACACCCTACAATGCCTACATGAGTGCATTGTCCTGAGTCTTGAGCCCACATGGACTGGGGCGCTCAGGGAATTTCCATTTCTTTCTATCAAAGAGGTGCTGAATGGAATCCTGCGCCTCCACCAAGCGATCATGTCCCTCATTGAGAGTTTGTTTTGCTCATGAAATCATCTCAATTCACTTGATGAACTAAAAAGTTTGGAAGCCCACAAACGACATTGGTAGTTCGCTTGAAAACTCTTTGAATGATATCCCTTGTAATGCTGCCTTTCTGACACAAACTTGGGAATTAACTATTGAGGTTTTCTTGTTTTAAGATTCACACTGGAAGTGATAACATCTTGGTTGGTTTTGAACAAATAGATTTAAAAATGTTAGATTTCACTGTAGCAATTGGTATTGTTCAGTGAAAGGAGGGTGTATGATTCATATCAAATTCACAGGTTAAATAGTTTTTGAATGCTTCCAAAAGTAAGAAACAGACACATAGGGTGTCCGTAAAAATTGAAAGATTGTATGAGATGATGTTCTTGGGAGTAATCTGTGAGCATGAATTTAGTTGGAAGCCACAGTATTTAAAAAATAATAATAATTTGGAAAAAAGAAATGAGAAAAAATCTAATTGTATAATCTACAAAGTCTGGGATTTGTAAAACAATAATTGTTTTTGCATATTATAATTCTCACGTATAAGGCCGTTTATGAAATTGTGTTGAGGTTTGGGGAAATACATGTAGAAATACATAGACCCTATGATTAAAAACTCCAGAATGAGTTATTAGAATAATTCGCAATGTTTCCCATTAGAAAAACTACTAATACATAACTTAGAAAGTCTGGCATTTTAAAAATTAGTTGACATTTTACATTTAAAAACATTAGAAGCATTATTTTGAGTTAAGAATTGAGAACTAATGTTAAATATAGTTGGTTTCATTTATGTAAGCGAAATAATGAAAGAGGCTTTGTGACATAGTTTTGTAGAAACTGGTCAGTTTAAAAATAAGATACATTTAAAAAATATAAATGAAAAGCTAATAACATTGAAATGTAAAATACCTAAGGATTACAAGGGGAAATGAATGAAATGTGAAATGATTTTGTTTTTATTTTTTTGTTTAGAAAATTGATATTTTGGGTTTATTTCATGGATTACATAGGATAGGAAAATAAGTTTGGGCTTCAGCTCCTTTTTCGATTACAGAGTTTGTTTAAGGGTTTGTGGTGAGAAAATGGTGTGTAGAAGTTATGGAAATAACTGCAAACTGATTGATCATTTACCATATACCAGATTTTGAGACAAAAGGTTTTGAACTTCAACATTTTAAAGGTTGACCTCTGGTTTCAGAGGTCAAAGGAGGGATTGAAGACATATTCTAAATTACTTTCCTATAGGTGTATCCATTGATGAGTTGAATGTATGTCCTTTGTGTAATCAACTGTTAAACATTGATAATGTCATCTCTCGTTCAGATCTTAAACATCCTGTGTTGTGTTTTACGACAGCTCCCTTCCCACAGCGGGGGTCTAGGGCTCAGGGGCTCTGCCAATTGTGACTTAACTTTTATGGCCCTTGGTGACATGGCTTAAAGGTGACTGTGAAGATAACATACTGTATGTATTGGGGGAGGAAGGATAAAGCCACGGTAACAAATGTCGTGATTGTTTAGACAAGGATGTTCCCGACTTTTGAAGTATCAAGACACGGAATTTATGGTCCTCGAACCTGGTTTGAGATAACAGGTGTGAAGGAGGTCAGGAGATTCTTTGTTTAGGTTAGTGATCAGATCAAACAACATCTGTTGTTCATTATGGAGTCAGATTTGGGGAACTTAACTTATGATGGGAGTGTCTTGAGTGTCTTGAGAGATTTCAGTGTATCGTATGGTATCGTCAGGGGATTTCAGTATATCTCATGGCGTCGTCCTTGGATTTCAGTGTATCGCATTGTATCGTCAGGGGATTTCAGTGTATCGCATGGTATTGTCTGGGGATTTCAGTGTATCGCATTGTATCGTCAGGGGATTTCAGTGTATCGCATGGTATCGTCAGGGGATTTCAGTGTATCACATTGTATCGTCAGGGGATTTCAGTGTATCGCATTGTATCGTCAGGGGATTTCAGTGTATTGTATGGTATCGTCAGGGGATTTCAGTATATCTCATGGTATCATCCTTGGATTTCAGTGTATCGCATTGTATCGTCAGGGGATTTCAGTGTATCGCATTGTATCGTCTGGGGATTTCAGTGTATCACATGGTATTGTCAGGGGATTTCAGTGTATCGCATCGTATTGTCAGGGGATTTCAGTGTATCGCATCGTATTGTCAGGGGATTTCAGTGTATCGCATTGTATCGTCTGGGGATTTCAGTGTATCACATGGTATTGTCAGGGGATTTCAGTGTATCGCATCGTATTGTCAGGGGATTTCAGTGTGAAGACATATTCTAAATTACTTTCCTATAGGTGTATCCATTGATGAGTTGAATGTATGTCTTCTGTGTATTCAACTGTTAAACATTGATAATGTCATCTCTCGTTCAGATCTTAAACATCCTGTGTTGTGTTTTACGACCACTCTCTTCCTCACAGCAGGGGTTATGAAGTTTCGGGGCTCAGGGGCTCTGGCCAATTGTGTCTTAACTTTTATGGCCCTTGGTGACATGGCTTAAAGGTGACTGTGAAGATAACATACTGTATGTATTGGGGGAGGAAGGATAAAGCCACGGTAACAAATGTCGTGATTGTTTAGACAAGGATGTTCCCGACTTTTGAAGTATCAAGACACGGAATTTATGGTCCACGAACCTGGTTTGAGATAACAGGTGTGAAGGAGGTCAGGAGATTCTTTGTTTAGGTTAGTGATCAGATCAAACAACATCTGTTGTTCATTATGGAGTCAGATTTGGGGAACTTAACTTATGATGGGAGTGTCTTGAGTGTCTTGAGGGCTTTAAAAGACGAGACGATCTAAAGATTAAGTGCCACTCTCTGGGAGGACCTGGGTGAGCCAGGATGTCTGACAGAGACTGGACCAAGCGCTGGAACTGTGGTATTTCTGAACAATTTGAATAATTTGCATTTCTTTGTTTAACTGTTGTATTTAAGGTCTTGTATGGCCTACTTTGGTAATCATACTTTGTTATTAATAAATTGACTGTTTTAATTCTAAAATGTCACTCTTCCTTGGATCAAACGAATGCGCAGAACTCATTAGACAGGAAAGAGATTTGAGTTCCTTTACAACATTTCTCTGCACATCCTTTCAACACAACATATCTGTGATTATTTGCTAGAAATAATCCCATACTCTGCTATTCTTTCACATTCTTTTTACCCTCTTTTTCAACTTCCTTTGCATCCTTGTTCGTTGGGGCAGAACTTCTCATTTGCTCGAATATTTTTTCAAGTTGCATCCCAACAGATTCACCACACCGTGGAACCATTCCCCAGTCAAACCATTCTTTCTCCCGGTCAATTTCCACACTCATTTTGTTACAGTTTTTTTATCACAGCAGCTTTTTAACTCAAGAAATGAAAACGTTCACAAACGTTTCTCAGCACAGCGGCTGTTAGTTAGGAAAGTAAAAGAAGAAAAATGCAACGTTCACAGACGCTGTAAGTTTGATATCAAAGGAAATAGAAAAGGAAAACGTAACATTCACAGAAGCTACGTTTTTTCAAGAGAATATGAAAAGAAAAGAAAAACGTAACATTAAAGATGTTATACGTTTTAGTTCAAGAGAATTTGTTTTATCAACGCTCTGTCTGCGTTTTAGTCCAGGGATTCACCTAAAAAAGGACAAGATTGTAGGTTTTTTCCTCAGCTCAGCAGGCTGCACCCAAAATTCCACTTCAAACAACAGATTAATTTCAACTTCATAGAAAATTAACTTCTTAACAACACAAAATCAAGCTATAATCACAATACAAAGCAAAACAAAACTAACCAAAACAAAAAATGACGTCTTTAACTTACCTAGTTCAAACTCAGAGTCCCACTCTGGGCTCTTTTGGTTTTAATCACCAGGGACTCCAACCCTTTTGGTTCTTCTAGATATTGATAAAACTCAATACTCCGGCCCCAGCCAGAGGAGAACGCAGGTTCCTAACCTTTTTTTTTTTTTATAAAGTCTCAACCTAGTTTGAACTTGGAGTCTAACTCCTTGGGTTCTTTAGGAGCTGATCAGGTTCCAAGGCCTCCAACCTTTTTCGGTTCTTCAAGTTATTGATACAACTCAATACTCCGGGCCCAGCCCGAGGAGAACGCAGGTTCCAAACCTTAAAGGCATTGATTCCCAATCAATATTAGGCGTCTTAAGCCTAAGCCTTTATTAAAATATTTGTTTCATTTCTATTTTTATTTTAATTTTATTATTTATCTATTTTTTATTTATTTTTTCTTCCAGATGTGTCTGCTTTTCTATGATCGTGAAAGTAGTCACAACCCTTATTGATTTAATCTTAACATTTTATGATCATGTTTAATTCAATGAACAAGTTGGTTCATACAACTTGTCTCATTGCATCAACAATGACCCTTGTTTTTTTAAACTTTTTAATTTTAACAGCTTATGATCATTTCTTATTCAATGAACAAGACTTCTAATCAATAAAGTGGTGTCTTCTTACCGTTTTATGCTGCGCAGCTTGTAATTTTTGAGTCCAGGAATCCAGGCCCCGTCACCTCAACCAGAATCGTCTTTTCCTCCTTGGATCACGTCAGGGTCACCAATTTAAAGGAACTCAAATCTCTTTCCTGTCTAATGAGTTCTGCGCATTCATTTGATCCAAGGAAGAGTGACATTTTAGAATTAAGTCAGTCAATTTATTAATAACAAAGTATGATTACCAAAGTAGGCCTTACAAGACCTTAAATACAACAGTTAAACAAAGTAATGCAAATTATTCAAATTGTTCAAAAATGCCACAGTTCCAGCGCTTGGTCCAGTCTCTGTCAGTTATCCTGGCTCACCCAGGTCCTCCCAGAGAGTGGCCCTTAATCTTTAGATCGTCTCGTCTTTTAAAGCCCTCAAGACACTCAAGACACTCCCATCATAAGTTAAGTTCCCCAAATCTGACTCCATAATGAACAACAGAAATCCCCAGACGATACAATGCGATACACTGAAATCCCCTGACAATACGATGCGATACACTGAAATCCCCTGACAATACGATGCGATACACTGAAATCCCCTGACAATACCATGTGATACACTGAAATCCCCTGACGATACAATGCGATACACTGAAATCCAAGGATGATACCATGAGATATACTGAAATCCCCTGACGATACCATACAATACACTGAAATCCCCTGATGATACAATGCGATACACTGAAATCCCCTGACGATACAATGTGATACACTGAAATCCCCTGACGATACCATGCGATACACTGAAATCCCCTGACGATACAATGCGATACACTGAAATCCCCAGACAATACCATTCGATACACTGAAATCCCCTGACGATACAATGCGATACACTGAAATCCAAGGACGACGCCATGAGATATACTGAAATCCCCTGACGATACCATACGATACACTGAAATCCCCTGACGATACCAAGTGATACACTGAAATCCCCTGACGATACAATGTGACACACTGAAATTCCCTACGACACGATGTGATACACGGAAATTCCTTATGATACGATGCGATACACTGAAATTCCCTACGATACAATGCGATACACTGAAATACCCTACGACACGATGGGAAACACTGAAATCCAAGGACAATACCATGACATACACTGGAATCCCCTGACGATATTACTTTTCACAATAAAATGCTTTTCAAAAATGAAATTGGAATTTTCTTGGCATTATGGAAATAAATTGAACTGTCGTCTCTACAGCTATACATATATTTATGTAAATATATGTCTTTCTTTAAAAAAATATATATATATGCATTTATATATATAACGATTTATTCAATTTTCTAGCATCAATCCATGTATGTGTGTGTTGTTTGTGTCGACCCCCTCAGGTTCGTACAACTTACTTCATTAAATCAAAAACTACCCTTATTTTTTAACTTTATAAATTTTAACAGCTTATGATCATTTCTCATTCAATGAACAAGTTATTTATGTTGACACACTTTAGGTTCATAAAACTTGATTCATTAAATCAAAAAATGACCCTTATTTTCTTACTTTATAAAATTTCAAATCAAAAGCAGCACATCTGACCTTTTTCCTTACACATATTTAACAACAACAACAAAATTTAACAATCAACCTCTGGTATTTCCGAACAATCAAACACACTTTGCTCTATACTTATTTAAATTTAAATTTATCTTGATCTCAGCCATGAAACCTGGATCTGGACTCAAAAGAAGACTTCTAATCAATAAAGTGGTGTCTTCTTACCGTTTTATGCTGCGCAGCTTGTAATTTTTGAGTCCAGGAATCCAGGCCCCGTCACCTCAACCAGAATCGTCTTTTCCTCCTTGGATCACGTCAGGGTCACCAATTTAAAGGAACTCAAATCTCTTTCCTGTCTAATGAGTTCTGCGCATTCATTTGATCCAAGGAAGAGTGACATTTTAGAATTAAGTCAGTCAATTTATTAATAACAAAGTATGATTACCAAAGTAGGCCTTACAAGACCTTAAATACAACAGTTAAACAAAGTAATGCAAATTATTCAAATTGTTCAAAAATACCACAGTTCCAGCGCTTGGTCCAGTCTCTGTCAGACATCCTGGCTCACCCAGGTCCTCCCAGAGAGTGGCCCTTAATCTTTAGATCGTCTCGTCTTTTAAAGCCCTCAAGACACTCAAGACACTCCCATCATAAGTTAAGTTCCCCAAATCTGACTCCATAATGAACAACAGAAATCCCCAGACGATACAATGCGATACACTGAAATCCCCTGACAATATGATGCAATACACTGAAATCCCCTGACAATACCATGTGATACACTGAAATCCCCTGACGATACAATGCGATACACTGAAATCCAAGGATGATACCATGAGATATACTGAAATCCCCTGACGATACCATACAATACATTGAAATCCCCTGACGATACAATGCAATACACTGAAATCCCCTGACGATACAATGTGATACACTGAAATCCCCTGACGATACCATGCGATACACTGAAATCCCCTGACGATACAATGTGATACACTGAAATCCCCAGACAATACCATGCGATACACTGAAATCCCCTGACGATACAATGCGATACACTGAAATCCAAGGACGACGCCATGAGATATACTGAAATCCCCTGACGATACCATACGATACACTGAAATCCCCTGACGATACCAAGTGATACACTGAAATCCCCTGACGATACAATGTGACACACTGAAATTCCCTACGACACGATGTGATACACGGAAATTCCTTATGATACGATGCGATACACTGAAATTCCCTACGATACAATGCGATACACTGAAATTCCCTACGACACGATGGGAAACACTGAAATACAAGGACAATACCATGACATACACTGGAATCCCCTGACGATATTACTTTTCACAATAAAATGCTTTTCAAAAATGAAATTGGAATTTTCTTGGCATTATGGAAATAAATTGAACTGTCGTCTCTACAGCTATACATATATTTATGTAAATATATGTCTTTCTTTAAAAAAATATATATATATGCATTTATATATATAACGATTTATTCAATTTTCTAGCATCAATCCATGTATGTGTGTGGAGTGTGCCATCTACTGGGGAATCGCGGGTATTACAGAAACCTCATTTAGGGCAGACGTGTGCACATGTGACCTTTTCACTTTATTTAAAAGTATGTTTTTATTTTATTGGTTTCATCATTTAAAGTCTTGATACAAAACAACATGAGTTTTTTGTTTATTTGTATGTAATATTAAGGTTCCCTTCTTCGTTTTTCTTGACAGAAATACAAGCAGAGGTTTGAGCAACAACTTTCTAATACATTTACTTCCTTAATTGGAGCATTTTTCACGATTAAAAAAAAAAGCTGCTATTACGTGTTTATCGGAAGCGTTTGTTTATTTCCTGTTGGTCCATCAAAGGGACTTATCTCCACATGGTGCATCCGACGGAGAAGCTTTTGTTTGGACGCCCGGCGGCGTCTCTTCGCAGGACGCTGGTGTCCCGGCGTTAATGTGCGGATAAACAGTAATTGTTTCAATCCGACGGAAGATTATCGATGAAGCTGTTTTGTTGGCGAAGCATCGATTTAAATCCTCTTGTTTATCTTAATTGGGAAACGGGGAAAAATTGTGAAGATGGATTGGAGTTTTCTCTAATGAAAGAAGCAGCAGAAGGTTCTGCCGGAGAGAAGGAAGACAGGAGGGTCGGCAGCAGGTGCCATGAATAATGCATGAGGAACTCTGTGTAATCCAAGTCATGCATATGAACAACAGCCATGACTCTCAGACGTGAAGGAGGAAGAAAAAGAATCTTCAGTCGAGTCGTCTGATGCTTTTTCAACTTCATAGAAATGTTACCTTTGTCTCTTTTCTCCCGTCGTCTTCACGAGTCTGGTTCTGCTCGAGGTTTCTGCCTGTAGAAGACATTCATTTCACTGTCACGACTTTGATTTTTTGCTTCTATCATAATGTGTTTTATATATATATATAAAGATTCTTGAGATGATGTTTGTTCCACTGGGATGAGACTCAGGGGACACCCTGGACAGGAACCCAGGCCCTCACAGGTCACGTAGACTAGGGACACAGAAGACTCCGGAAATACGTTTTTATTTGACTGAAAAATGTAGAAAAATAAGAGAATTTAATTAAAAGACTTGAACACATTCCTGGTTCAGGGAAGAACTTTTTTGAAGGTGAACAAGATGAGAATAGATGGAGGTGAAAATAAATGGACGTGAAAATAAACGAGATGAGAATAGACAGACGTAAGTAAGTAATTTGTATTTATATAGCGGACCAGACCAGGGTCACAAAGCGCTTAAACAATCAAAACAATATTCACTACAGTTTATACTTTGAAGGTCAAGATAAAACTGAGAACACAACAGGAGTTCCAGAAAATCAAGGAAAAGCCTGAACAAATAAAAATGTCTTGAGATGTTTCTTGAAGGAGTCAGTAGATCATCAAACACAGATGTTTCTTGAAGGAGTCAGTAGATCATCAAACACAGATGTTTCTTGAAGGAGTCAGTAGATCATCAAACACAGATGTTTCTTGAAGGAGTCAGTAGATCATCAAACACAGATGTTTCTTGAAGTAGTCAGTAGATCATCAAACACAGATGTTTCTTGAAGGAGTCAGTAGATCATCAAACACAGATGTTTGTTGAAGGAGTCAGTAGATCATCAAACACAGATGTTTCTTGAAGGAGTCAGTAGATCATCAAACACAGATGTTTCTTGAAGGAGTCAGTAGATCATCAAACACAGATGTTTTTTGATGGAGTCAGTAGATCATCAAACACAGATGTTTCTTGAAGGAGTCAGTAGATCATCAAACACAGATGTTTCTTGAAGGAGTCAGTAGATCATCAAACACAGATGTTTCTTGAAGGAGTCAGTAGATCATCAAACACAGATGTTTTTTGATGGAGTCAGTAGATCATCAAACACAGATGTTTCTTGAAGGAGTCAGTAGATCATCAAACACAGATGTTTCTTGAAGGAGTCAGTAGATCATCAAACACAGATGTTTCTTGAAGGAGTCAGTAGATCATCAAACACAGATGTTTCTTGAAGGAGTCAGTAGATCATCAAACACAGATGTTTCTTGAAGGAGTCAGTAGATCATCAAACACAGAGATGTTTCTTGAAGGAGTCAGTAGATCATCAAACACAGATGTTTCTTGAAGGAGTCAGTAGATCATCAAACACAGATGTTTCTTGAAGGAGTCAGTAGATCATCAAACACAGATGTTTCTTGAAGGAGTCAGTAGATCATCAAACACAGAGATGGTTCCAAAGCTTAGGAGCAACAGTCTGGAAGGATTTCTCTCCTCTGGTCCAGAAGTTCAGGAACCATCAGTAGATTCTGATCCACAGACCTCAGAGCCTGAGCTGGGGTGTAAGGCTGGATCAGATCACTGATGGAAGGTCTGACCATGAATAGATCTGAAATTAAGAACCAGAATTTTAAAGTTGATCCTGAAAGAAACTGGCAGCCAGTGAAGAGTTTGAAGGAGAAATGTGAGTTCTTCTACTAGAGCAGGTCAGAATTCTGGCTGCAGAGTTTTGTATCAACTGCAGGCAAGACACATCCTTCTTGTTAAGACATGAAAACAAACTGTTACAATAGTCCAGGCGAGACACAAACGCATGGATTATAAGATCCAGATCATGTTCCGACTTTGATGATAATTGTTCGACTGGGGTGAGACTCGGGGGACACCCTGGACAGGAACCGAGGCCCTCACAGGACATGTGACTAGTGACACAGAAGTCTCTGGAAAATAGTTTTTATTTGACTGAAATAAATCTGTGAATGTTTCACATGAACACAGTCCTGGTTCAGGAAGAACCTTTTGAAATTAAACAAGATGAAAATAAACAGACGTGAAGATAATCAAGATGAGAATAAATGGACGTGAAGATAAACAAGATGAGAATAAATGGACGTGAAAATAAACAAGATGAGAATAAATGGACGTGAAAATAAACAAGATGAGAATAAATGGACTTGAAAATAAACAAGATGAGAATAAACAAGATGAGAATAAATGGACGTGAAAATAAACAAGATGAGAATAAATGGATGTGAAAATAAACAAGATGAGAATAAATGGACGTGAAAATAAACAAGATGAGAATAAATGGACGTGAAAATAAACAAGATGAGAATAAACAAGATGAGAATAAATGGACGGGAAAATAAACAAGATCAGAATAAACAAGATGAGAATAAATGGACGTGAAAATAAACAAGATGAGAATAAATGGACGTGAAGATGAACAAGATGAGAATAAATGGACAGGAAAATAAACAAGATGAAAATAAATAAGATGAGAATAAATGGACGTGAAAATAAACAAGATGAGAATAAACAAGATGAGAATAAATGGACGTGAAAATAAACAAGATGAGAATAAACGGACATGAAAATAAACAAGATGAGAATAAATGGACGTGAAAATAAACAAGATGAGAATAAATGGACGTGAAAATAAACAAGATGAGAATAAATGAACGTGAAAATAAACAAGATGAGAATAAATGGACGTGAAAATAAACAAGATGAGAATAAATGGACGTGAAAATAAACAACATGAGAATAAACGGACATGAAAATAAACAAGATGAGAATAAATGGACGTGAAAATAAACAAGATGAGAATAAATGGACGTGAAAATAAACAAGATGAGAATAAATGGACGTGAAAATAAACAAGATGAGAATAAACAGACGTGAAGATAAACAAGATGAGAATAAATGGACGTGAAGATAAACAAGATGAGAATAAATGGACGTGAAAATAAACAAGATGAGAATAAATGGACGTGAAAATAAACAAGATGAGAATAAATGGACGTGAAAATAAACAAGATGAGAATAAACAGACGTGAAGATAAACAAGATGAGAATAAATGGACGTGAAGATAAACAAGATGAGAATAAATGGACGTGAAAATAAACAAGATGAGAATAAATGGACGTGAAAATAAACAAGATGAGAATAAATGGACGTGAAGATAAACAAGATGAGAATAAATGGACGTGAAGATAAACAAGATGAGAATAAATGGACGTGAAAATAAACAAGATGAGAATAAATGGACGTGAAAATAAACAAGATGAGAATAAATGGACGTGAAAATAAACAAGATGAGAATAAACAAGATGAGAATAAATGGACGTGAAAATAAACAAGATGAGAATAAATGGACGTGAAAATAAACAAGATGAGAATAAATGAACGTGAAAATAAACAAGATGAGAATAAATGGACGTGAAAATAAACAAGATGAGAATAAACAAGATGAGAATAAATGGACGGGAAAATAAACAAGATGAGAATAAACAAGATGAGAATAAATGGACGTGAAAATAAACAAGATGAGAATAAATGGACGTGAAGATAAACAAGATGAAAATAAATAAGATGAGAATAAATGGACGTGAAAATAAACAAGATGAGAATAAACAAGATGAGAATAAATGGACGTGAAAATAAACAAGACGAGAATAAATGGACGTGAAAATAAACAAGATGAGAATAAATGAACGTGAAAATAAACAAGATGAGAATAAATGGACGTGAAAATAAACAAGATGAGAATAAACAAGATGAGAATAAATGGACGGGAAAATAAACAAGATGAGAATAAACAAGATGAGAATAAATGGACGTGAAAATAAACAAGATGAGAATAAATGGACGGGAAAATAAACAAGATGAGAATAAACAAGATGAGAATAAATGGACGTGAAGATGAACAAGATGAGAATAAATGGACAGGAAAATAAACAAGATGAAAATAAATAAGATGAGAATAAATGGACGTGAAAATAAACAAGATGAGAATAAACAAGATGAGAATAAATGGACGTGAAAATAAACAAGATGAGAATAAACAAGATGAGAATAAATGGACGTGAAAATAAACAAGATGAGAATAAATGGACGTGAAAATAAACAAGATGAGAATAAATGAACGTGAAAATAAACAAGATGAGAATAAATGGACGTGAAAATAAACAAGATGAGAATAAACAAGATGAGAATAAATGGACGGGAAAATAAACAAGATGAGAATAAACAAGATGAGAATAAATGGACGTGAAAATAAACAAGATGAGAATAAACAAGCTGAGAATAAATGGACGGGAAAATAAACAAGATGAGAATAAACAAGATGAGAATAAATGGACGTGAAAATAAACAAGATGAGAATAAATGGACGGGAAAATAAACAAGATGAGAATAAACAAGATGAGAATAAATGGACGTGAAGATGAACAAGATGAGAATAAATGGACAGGAAAATAAACAAGATGAAAATAAATAAGATGAGAATAAATGGACGTGAAAATAAACAAGATGAGAATAAACAAGATGAGAATAAATGGACGTGAAAATAAACAAGATGAGAATAAACAAGATGAGAATAAATGGACGTGAAAATAAACAAGATGAGAATAAATGGACGTGAAAATAAACAAGATGAGAATAAATGAACGTGAAAATAAACAAGATGAGAATAAATGGACGTGAAAATAAACAAGATGAGAATAAACAAGATGAGAATAAATGGACGGGAAAATAAACAAGATGAGAATAAACAAGATGAGAATAAATGGACGTGAAAATAAACAAGATGAGAATAAACAAGATGAGAATAAATGGACGGGAAAATAAACAAGATGAGAATAAACAAGATGAGAATAAATGGACGTGAAAATAAACAAGATGAGAATAAATGGACGTGAAGATGAACAAGATGAGAATAAATGGACAGGAAAATAAACAAGATGAAAATAAATAAGATGAGAATAAATGGACGTGAAAATAAACAAGATGAGAATAAACAAGATGAGAATAAATGGACGTGAAAATAAACAAGATGAGAATAAACGGACATGAAAATAAACAAGATGAGAATAAATGGACGTGAAAATAAACAAGATGAGAATAAATGGACGTGAAAATAAACAAGATGAGAATAAATGGACGTGAAAATAAACAAGATGAGAATAAATGGACGTGAAAATAAACAAGATGAGAATAAATGGACGTGAAAATAAACAAGATGAGAATAAATGGACGTGAAAATAAACAAGATGAGAATAAATGGACGTGAAAATAAACAAGATGAGAATAAACGGACATGAAAATAAACAAGATGAGAATAAATGGACGTGAAAATAAACAAGATGAGAATAAATGGACGTGAAAATAAACAAGATGAGAATAAATGGACGTGAAAATAAACAAGATGAGAATAAATGGACGTGAAAATAAACAAGATGAGAATAAATGGACGTGAAAATAAACAAGATGAGAATAAACAAGATGAGAATAAACAAGATGAGAATAAATGGACGGGAAAATAAACAAGATGAGAATAAATTGACGTGAAAATTAACAAGATGAGAAGAAATGGACGTGAAAATAAACAAGATGAGAATAAATGGACATGAAAATAAACAAGATGAGAATAAATGGACGTGAAAATAAACAAGATGAGAATAAATGGACGTGAAAATAAATAAGATGAGAATAAATGGACGTGAAAATAAACAAGATGAGAACAAATGGACGTGAAAATAAACAAGATGAGAATAAATGGACGTGAAAATAAATAAGATGAGAATAAATGGACGTGAAAATAAACAAGATGAGAATAAATGGACGTGAAAATAAACAAGATGAGAATAAATGGACGTGAAAATAAATAAGATGAGAATAAATGGACGTGAAAATAAATAAGATGAGAATAAATGGACGTGAAAATAAATAAGATGAGAATAAATGGACGTGAAAATAAACAAGATGAGAATAAATGGACGTGAAAATAAACAAGATGAGAATAAATGGACGTGAAAATAAACAAGATGAGAATAAATGGACGTGAAAATAAACAAGATGAGAATAAATGGACGTGAAAATAAACAAGATGAGAATAAACGGACATGAAAATAAACAAGATGAGAATAAATGGACGTGAAAATAAACAAGATGAGAATAAATGGACGTGAAAATAAACAAGATGAGAATAAATGGACGTGAAAATAAACAAGATGAGAATAAATGGACGTGAAAATAAACAAGATGAGAATAAATGGACGTGAAAATAAACAAGATGAGAATAAACAAGATGAGAATAAACAAGATGAGAATAAATGGACGGGAAAATAAACAAGATGAGAATAAATTGACGTGAAAATTAACAAGATGAGAAGAAATGGACGTGAAAATAAACAAGATGAGAATAAATGGACATGAAAATAAACAAGATGAGAATAAATGGACGTGAAAATAAACAAGATGAGAATAAATGGACGTGAAAATAAATAAGATGAGAATAAATGGACGTGAAAATAAACAAGATGAGAACAAATGGACGTGAAAATAAACAAGATGAGAATAAATGGACGTGAAAATAAATAAGATGAGAATAAATGGACGTGAAAATAAACAAGATGAGAATAAATGGACGTGAAAATAAACAAGATGAGAATAAATGGACGTGAAAATAAATAAGATGAGAATAAATGGACGTGAAAATAAATAAGATGAGAATAAATGGACGTGAAAATAAATAAGATGAGAATAAATGGACGTGAAAATAAACAAGATGAGAATAAATGGACGTGAAAATAAACAAGATGAGAATAAATGGACGTGAAAATAAACAAGATGAGAATAAATGGACGTGAAAATAAACAAGATGAGAATAAATGGACGTGAAAATAAACGACAGTTTTGATCAAATCCCTCAACTTCTCCGAAGCTCGGTCCAGGTGAGCTGACGTCCAGGAGCTGCCGCGGCACCATCTGCTCGAGTGGTTGAGCGACGATCATCCGTCAGAGTCTGGATCTTCTCGCTCCTCCAGCGTCTGGAGTCTCAGGTGTCGAGGAGGACGAGAGGGTTTTCACCAGCACTGATGCGTGACATCAACTCAAAATATGAATACATATAATTCTTCACGGAAAAATATTTTTACAAGACATAAATAAAACTTTTTTTTTAACACATTTACGTTTTCTTTTATTATTATTAAAACAGTATTTAATCCCTAAACAATAGCTCTTTATTTGATTAAATAACTTTTTTTTTTGTTCCAATTTTATACGTTTATTACAATTTTAATTTGTTTTGATTATTTATTTAAAAATACATTTTATTTATTTAAAAAATACATTTTATTTATTTTAAAAATATATTTAGTTCGATTTTTATTAGATGAAACAACTTTTATTAAACAAAAAATAAGGATTAAAAAAAAAAAATTGTAATTTGTTTAGCATGTTAAAGCTTTTATTTTTATATTCAGTTTTTAGTATGTTTGCTTTGATTATCTATTGATTTACAATACATTAAAAACTACTCAAATCAACAAATATTTCTAATTTATTTATTTATTCGTTTTTTTTTCCGTTACATTTGTTACATTTCCCCCAATTTTCTTTGTTTTTAAACAAAATAAAACAAAATATTCAAGGGGAAAAAAAAAAAGTAGAATACAATTAACATATTTTATAGATATTTTATATGAATTTATTATTTTCCTTCAAATAGCATTTTACATATCATACATATACTTAAAATATTATAGAAGTTGAACTAATTGAGGCAACAGAGTTTATTGTTATTAATGATCTTCTTTATTTATATTTCTAGTCAAGCGTTCATTCAGTCAATGCATTAAAAAAATAAAAAATATAATAAAATAAAAAAATAAAAAAATAAATTAAATTAAAAAAAAGTAAATGAATGTTCCGAATTTTAAATTTCAATTCACATTCGTAATATGTAAGTTTAAAATCCTCATTTTAAGGATAAAAACAAACTTGTATTATTCAATATTTAAGCTCATTTAGTCTGATTTAATGTATTTCTAAACTTCTCGTGTGTTAATACTTTATCGCGTCACGAAAATGAACGACGACTCAGCAGATTTCAGGTCTTAACCTGACAGGAAGTGACATCACAGCTGCACCTGGCTCAGGTCATGTTTCATCTTTTGTTCCTTCGTCTCACGCTGATCTGAAGATCTTCCCTCAAACACACTTCAAATCCAACGTTTCCTCCAGACGGACGAACATCCACGAGTCACGAGTCACGGGTCGTGAAGCGTCTTCACTCGACTCGGTCCTTCATCCATATTCATGGCGCGAGTAAACACGCGTGTTTGATCAGGCCTCGGCAGAAAAACACCCTCGACGACACAAATCTGACTCGGGACATGTGGTTGTGAGCAAACAGCATTAAAAATAGAAGCTTCAACAGGTGTTGCCTGAATATTCCATGAGAGGTAAATCTGCAGAGATTCTCCAGACTTTCATCGTCTGCTTCACATTCTTCAAAACCTTCATCAGACGCCGCAATATCCCCCGAGTGTGAGGACTTTATTAAGTACACACTGTTGTTTGCTTTTCCCTCCCGTGCAATATCACTAGAACTTCAGGGACCGCGTTCAAACCCAGGATATTTTATTGTGTTGTGAAGAAATACAATTGTGTTTTTAATAAAGTTTGTTTGAATCCATTATATTTAAAACATGTTTATTATTTTATTTCTAATGCTGTCATCTTACTATTGCTATAATGATGCTATTGTTTTTTTTTTACTAAAAACATGTTTTATTCATTTATTTTTATACTAAATAAATATTATATTTAAGCCTTTTCTACACTTCCTGTCCTCATTGTGTAGGTTTCAATTTTTTTATTTTCAACGTTTATTTGTGTTTCGCTTCAACAGAGCCTGAACTTTGGTTTTGTGGATACATTTTTTTTTTTTTAGCAATTTTTCTGCAATTACAAATTTTGTATCTTTTTCTTTTCTTCCAATTCTCTAGTTTTTTGAGATTTCAGAAAATATATTTTCTACATTATAGGACCTTTCTTTGGGTTTAAACATGTGTTTTTGGCGGCAGAATTTTTTTTTATTTTTAACACTTCTTTGTGTTCATTTGGTTCAACAGTGGCAGAACTTTGGGTTTGTGTTTTTATTCTGCATGTTATTCCTTTTCTTTCTTCTTTCTAATCATCTATTTTTTTTTAAAGATTTCCAAAAATCCTATTTTTTACGTTACGGAACCTTTTCTTTGGGTTTAGCCATATATTTCCCTTTGTATTGTTTTGGATTCATGTCAACTTTTTCTTACTTTCTAAATTTACTCTCCAGATTTTCGAGATATCAGAAAATAACATATTCAGCATTTCCTAACATTTCTTTGTGTTCATATGATCCACCAACACCTTAACTTTGTTTTTGTTTGCCTTGTCTTTTTTTGGCAGTTAAAAAATATGATGTCAACTTTTTTATTTTTCAATTTGCCAGACTTTGCTTATTTCAGAAAATCCCATCTTCAACATTTTTGGACATTTCTTTGTATTTGCATGGTTCACCAGCGAGCTATGTTTTTGGGAAATTCTATAAATTCAAATTGTATAAGCTTTTTATTTCATTTGAGATTTCATAAAATCAAATTTTCAACATTTCCTTGTGTTCCCATTATAGTCCACTAGTGTCTGAACAATATTATTTTAATACATTTTTCTTTTTTCCATATTAAACTTGTTTTGTTTTTTTCTTTCACAAGATTTTTTATTTTCTTTCAGAAAATCCAATTCTATAAAATCCAATTTTTAATTTATATGAAACGCCAGTGTCTGAACTTTGGTTTTGTGTCTTTGTCATTTTTATATATTTTAACATTTAAAAAGAAAACTTTTTCCAAAAATGTTTTAAGGTTTTTGAGTTTTCACAAAATCATATTTTCTAATTGTTTGTACATATATTGCTGCTCAAGTTGTCCAAAATTTTCTTCAGAGCCATTTATTTTT
Organism: Callionymus lyra; assembly: GCF_982586985.1. Lineage (NCBI taxonomy): Eukaryota > Metazoa > Chordata > Actinopteri > Syngnathiformes > Callionymidae > Callionymus > Callionymus lyra. Next base: position 19,738,524 of record NC_141834.1, on the reverse strand, counting down.
ACAGTTGAATGAATTAATTGTGTTTCTAGTGGCAACAAGGAGTTTGTTCTTCCTGAAGGAACTTCCCGGAGGCTATAATTTATCAGTACTTATACATATTTGATTTATTGATAGTACTTCTTTAACACTCTAGATTAGCAGCCGTTGTTAGCCGCGAGCTAGAACTGGTGTCGGACGAAGGTTGCATCAACTCCCTTGAAAACGACTTGTGTTTTCGTTGCAGCGATCAAGACGCCGTTAGCTTCGCTCGGATAGCAACGTTCCAGCCGGACAGCAGTGAAGCCTGCAGTCGATCGTCCCACGCTGGCGGTTTATGCAACTCTGTCCGACGGCGAGCAAGAGGCAGAAAAATCCTTGTTTTCGAAAGAACAAAAAACCGGCGGATAATGGACTCAACAAATGTGTTTTCTTTGATGTGTCTTCAGAGAGAAGGTCCGTGCTAACAAACCTGATGAGTGACCCGCAGGAGATACAAGTTTTATTCAAGTGTACTACACTCATTTTATACTATAATTGAAGAGGAATATTTGATGTTTACTTTTGGCAAAGATGTATACTTGTGAGTATAGTCAACTAAGTACTTAAAGTACAGTATACTCCTGTGTTATTGTGGTGATCCAGTAGTAAACTGTGCAAAGGATCATGGGAGTGGTGGACAGGTGGCAAAAAGTACTTTTTGTGTTATTGTTAGATACACACATTTCCTTTGTGTGTATTACCACCATTATAAATATACACGTGTTTGATCATGTAGAGCTGGAGTTAATGTTTAGAGAAAATACTATGTGTACTCAATTCAAAACAGAAACAACTTTTTATTGATGTTTAATGTATCTAATGTGACAAAAATATGTGAAAAAAACGGCGTCTCCTGGTGACCTACTGTGGCTTTTTGCATTGCTTCCCAACCCCCAGGGGGCGCCGGTACGTGAGATATTTGTAACCGGGGCCGAACAGAAAGAAAAAGTTCTGTTTATCAACTCTGCCGAGAATTCATTTAGAAAACGAAAACTAATTTTCCCTGAAAAATGATTATCGTGTGAAAATATGTCATCATTCCATATAATTAATGCTTAAACACAAACTCACACATCGGCACAAAGTATCTTCAAGTTAGGAGACACACACATACACAACACTATCGTCACACACACTCGTCAGCATACAGTCAAATATACATAGATGCAAATACACAAACATCTGGTTGTAACCAGTCCAGAGTTCTTGCTGAGTCAGTGTTATTATGTTTTTTCATGCACTTAATTGTAGTTTTTTTGCTGTTGCATTTTTATTTTTTTCTATCAAAACATCGGTCCCTGAATATAATCTTGACGTTTATCAAGAAAAAAGGTTGGTGACTACTGGTTTAGTGATCAGAGTGTATGCCTTGGTAACTTAAGGTTATTGGTTCACATCCCGCCGTTGACAAAAATATGTACTAGAAGTATACTAAAGCTAGTACATTGGTAGTGTTGAGATGAGTATACTTAAAACTATACATTTGTACAATAAATATGTTGTTATTAAAAGGAGTATGAAATGAATATACTTGTACTAAACTGCAAGTACATATACCTCAGCATACTTACTGTATCTAAGTTTACTTGATACAATTTACTTTAACTTCACTGCCTTTTTCTAAGGAAAAAGTTGGGTTTTTGGATTTTATTTTCGACAAAAGTTCTCCAGAGAAGTTCACATCGAAAGTTATGTTACCAAACTAATAATAATACTGTGATTTCATCAACTGTCAGCACGAGTCAAGAACTCGAAGTCTTACATCGTCAATTTATTTCCAGGTGGAAGCTTTTTCAGCGCGAGTCGGTGTGAAAGGTGCTTTGGAAATGATTCCGTCCTTCAGGGAGTTATTTCCATAAACGGTTTGGAGTCAGACGGGCAGAGTTTTGTATCCAGCTCTTTTGATTTCCAGCCCATAATAGCTTCACTAACATCATCAGAATCATCTGCAGGCAATAACCCCTCTCCGGCCCCTCGCTGGAACCCACCAGGTGACATCGCCTGCTCTTTTTTTTGGACATGCAGGACAATATTATCTCCTCTTCCCATGCCATCATTGTGCTGCGCCCGACAACAGACTCACAACAACACACACAGCCGGGCCAATGATCAATAAACACTATGGACACAATTTGTCTCACTCGGCTGAACATTGACTTTCATTTATTCCCTGCTCCCCCGGAAAGTTGCACGAAACACATTTCGCTAACTTTTACATTTTAAACTTTTCCTTGTAAATGTTGAAGGATGAAATTCTTTGACTGGATTCAGTCTTTTTAACCAGACCAGGTCTCAAGGCCACTTTTTCTTTGTCTTGTTTCGGTCTTTACTGGGGTCAACGGTTTCAGTCTTGTTTCCATCAGTGTTCGAAGTCTTGGTCTTGTATCTGTCCCTTGTTTAGGTCTCAGAGGTCTCGGTCTCTGATCTTGACTTGGACGTTGGTCAGTGGTCTCTGACTTGTCTTTGCAGTCTATGGTATCTTTCATTTTGACATCTTGGTGGTCCCTGCTTCGGCAGTCTATGGTCTCTGTCTTCTTGCAGTTTAAGAAGCCAATGGTTCTCAGCCCGTTTGTCATCTTGGTTGTTAATAGTCTTGGTCATCTCTTGGTCTCTGCGGACAATAGTCTTGGTCAGTTTGGCTGGTCACTGATCTAATTGTTGTTTCAATCTAGATGTTCAGTAGTCTCGGCCCTGTCTCTTTCTCAGCCGTAAAAAGTCTTGGTCTAAACAGGGGATAGTCTCTGCGGTCAATAGCCTTCATCATGTCTCAGTTTCAGTAGTCAGTAGCCTCAGTTTTGTTTCCATTTCGGTGGCCAATATTTTTAATATTGACTCAGTCTCAGCAGGAAAAAGTCTTGGTATCAGCCAGCAATAGTCCCATCGGGTAAAAGGTGTAAATGGTTTCAGTTTCTGCCGGCAAGAAAATGTGGTCTTGTCTGTTTCTGAGGTCAATGTTGTTGGTTGTGTCTCAGTTCCAGTGGTCACTGGTCTGAGTCTTTTTGCGGTCTTGGTGGTCAAAAGGCTCAGTATGTCTCAGGTGGAGAAAGTCTTGGTTCTCTGCAGGCAATAGTCTCAGTGGTCACTGCTCCGAGTCTTGTCTTGGTCTTTGGACAACAGTCTTGGTCATGTCTGTGTCTTGGCAGTCTTTGGTCTCAGTCTTTATGCTATCTTCGCTGTCAATGGTCTTGGCTAATCTCTGTTTTGGCGGGAAATAGTCTTGGTCTCGAGCAAATATTAAGGTCCTGTTTCTAAATAATACAACATAACATTTATTTACTTATTATTCTAGTTTGAAACTCATATTCTTCTTAACATAGTCTTGGTCTCTCCAGTCTTGGTACTATTTTGTCATTGGCCCTGGTGGTCCGACTACAAAGTCTAGTTCTACAACATGCTGCTGATCCAGGGATCCACCTCCAGAGCTGTTGCTGATCCAGGGATCCACCTCCAGAGCTGCTGCTGATCCAGGATCTTCACCACGTCATCAGATCCCGAGTTCTCTCCAGCACCCCCATGGACCCTTCCTACACTCTCCTCTTTTCTCTCACTATATCCTCCCTCACTCCTCTCCTTATCCATCTGTCTACCCCCCCATCCTTCCTCCCAGCCGGTCAAAGCGGCAGGCCGTCAACAATGAGTCTGGTTCCGCTCGAGGTTTCTGCCTTCTAAAAGGAAGTTTTTCCTCGCCATTGCTCACTGTACAGTGTTTTGTTTCTTGCTCTTTGTTGAATTGCTGGGATCTATTTTTCCTTAATCAACTGTAGTCTTATTTCAACTGTATAGTGTCTTGAGATAACTTTGTTATGATAAGACACTTTAAATAAAATTGAATTGAATTGAATTGAACATCATCCTAAACGGCTTCAAAATACATTCGTCCCGATATATGTCGACGGTGCTAATTATCTCGCCTGATAAAATGTCTTTCTTATTACGATAACTTCCAGACTGCCGAGCCATCTCTCGACTCCAAAATGGCAGCTGAGCCTCGGAACATCCTGGCAGCAGCTGCGGTGTGCGCGGCGTGAAGCCAAAGATAATGGGAAGTGAATGAAGTGTTAAAGTTGTGAGTGGAGTTAGTGAGCAGGATGATGCGAAATCCAATCCTTTGATCTGCCTGAAACAGCAGCAGATAAACACCTACGAGGCTCACGATGAGCTTGTTCTCGGTGTCTCGACACTTCTCACCTCCTGGAACGAGCTAAGCAGGTCTGAGCAGGAACACTGCGTCCACTTCGCCGATAAACAAACACCGTCCTCGCGTGGACGACTGCCAACACACGCTGGAATAACAAATACGCTCGCCGTCGTCTCGCGGGAACATTTTTCGCGAGCAAATACAATCTTTAATCTTTATCTGCGCCAGAGAAAACCTCGCGATTCATCTCTGCTCCGCTAATGTTGCTCGGAACAAGGTTTCATAAAATTATAGCTGCAGTCGATGGTTTTAACTGCATTACTACTGATCTGTTGCCGCAATTGGATCTTAAAGTTATGAAAAAAGTTTTAATACCGCGGATGAAGTCTTCGCTGATTCAAAGTACTTTCTTGCTCAGCTGAACAAAAGTAGCACAACAGCTCCAAGAAAATGTTTCTACTCTTTGAATATTCTTGTAACTTGAAGACTTTTCACTTTTTCAGTTCAAAAGATAACCTGAAATTTGGACATTATACACATATAAATACTGGGAAAAAATCGAATGGCCTCTTGAACCCCTACCTCAGGCGAGGGGCCTCCCTGGAGACACCCATATCTTCCCTCTGACCCCTACATTGATACACATTTATTATATATGTGTGTAAGTATGCAGGTATATATGAAGTTGTTACGATCTGTCTATCAAGGGGGTGGATGAGGGAGAATTTAAAATAAAGGATCTGGAATCTGGACGTGTGGACAACTGAGATGAATACTGGTTAACACCAGGGTACACAAAGTCAGGAAAAACGCTTAGGTTGAAGAAAAATCCACAACTTAAGCACAACTTAAGGTGTTCTGGCAGTGACCCACTGTCAGGAATCTTACTTAACGCTTTTTAATTAAACAAAGAAATGTAATAAGATCATACGTAGTCACAGGTTTTACTTGCAAGAAGAGAGTAGAACAGAGTTTACATGTCTGTCCGAATCCTTTATGATGCATGGAGCTGTTAGTTCGCTGTTACATCTTGTTGCAGTTTCACAAGCCGTTCATTGTTCTTCCAAAAAACAAACACCAACTTGAATGAGTTATTATCCTCAAGGTCAGGGGTGTTTTTTTTACTCTTTTAGTCATCAATACTCCTCACAACATTTTACACCAGGAATTCAATATTACATTTTACTTGCAAGAAGAGAGTAGAACAGAGTTTACATGTCTGTCTGAATCCTTTATGAAGCTGTTAGTTCGCTGTTATATCTTGTTGCACAAGCCACTTATTATCCTTCTAAAAAAGGTTTACAACAAACACCAACTTGAACGAGTTATTATCGTCAAGGTCAGGGGTGTTTTATTTATTCTTTTAGTCACCAATAATCTCTTCTCACACCAACTGTGATGAAAACACCAGCAGTGGTACAATTATAGTCAATTTGACGAACATACTTAAGCTCATCACGTACTACTGAGCTGAAGTTAGGAAGTACATCTAAGTAAACTTAGTATTTCAATAGGGGAAGGTCGTCTAACTCATCACTTTAAAGGGTCAAAATATTTTAGCCGTCCAAACAAAGTGCGATTTACAAATTTTAAGATTTACTTAATAGGAAGAGAGTCTGTAGAAGACGGTTGAAACCTAAACAAAGCACTAGTTACTTGTCTAGTTACTGCTGGTTACATCAGAGGAAACACATGATCAAAAGAGTGAACGTCAATCAGGAAGACGTCCAATTATTGAGATGGTCTCTACGACCTTCTGATTTAACTCCGCCCCCACAGTGAAGCAGGTTCAATCGTGGTCCATGGTTCACGCTTGCTCAAGGGCACAGAGACTCTGCTCCTGCTCTTCCATGTAGGAGCCGAGACCATGAACCCATGGTGTAAATACGTGTCTGATATTCATGAGTTGCCCGTGAATGAAGCCCTGTGAACTCCATGTATGAATAAAGTTGTGTTTAAATCCCTCCATGAAGGACGGTTATCGATTGTTACGGCTCTTAGAACGAAGGAGCATCTCGACGTTGATCCTGAGGTGATGGTTCTGGACGAAGTTTCCGATCGAGATGTTGATTCTTGGATCCAGAACCAGCTCAGATATGACCGCTTCAAATGCACATAAGTAATGCAAAGTCTTACAATATCACGCTTGGATGTAAACACACACAGTCCGTGTGTGTGTGTGTGTGTGTGTGTGTGTGTGTGTGTGTGTGTGTGTGTGTGTGTGTGTGTGTGTGTGTGTGTGTGTGTGTGTGTGTGTGTGTGTGAATGTATGGGCCCGAAGGAGAGGTGGGTGTCTCTTATGCCCCTATGCACACACACATAAATATATTAATACATATATTTATTTAAATCCAACCGAACAAAACATCAAATTTAAATGAAAATTCAAACCATGTGTATTTCAAACCAAGTGAGGTAGATTTAGTTTTAACCCATTTTTTAATATATGTCTGTTATTTAGCATAAGCTTATGTTTTTGTAAAATAAAAGTAAAAAAAAACAAAACATTAATAAGTGGTAGGAAACAATTCAAACATAATTATAAAAACAACATTTTACACCAGGAATTCAATATTACATTTTACCTGCAAGAAGAGAGTAGAACAGAGTTTACATGTCTGTCTGAATCCTTTATGAAGCTGTTAGTTCGCTGTTATATCTTGTTGCACAAGCCATTTATTATCCTTCTAAAAAAGGTTTACAACACACACCAACTTGAACGAGTTATTATCGTCAAGGTCACAGGTGTTTTATTTATTCTTTTAGTCACCAATAATAGTAATAGTAATAGTAATAGTAATAGTTATATTTATTTATATAGCGCTTTTCGAGACCAGGGTCACAAAGCGCTTAAACAATCAAAACAATACTCAAAAAAGTACATTCTCACACCAACTGTGATGAAAACACCAGCAGTGGTACAATTATAGTCAATTTGACAAATATACTTAAGCTCATCACGTACTGCTGAGCTGAGGTAAAGACCGATTAAAAACGAACAAATATTAAAAAGTGGTAGGAAACAATTTAAACATAATTATAAAAACAACATTTTACACCAGGAATTCAATATTACATTTTACTTGCAAGAAGAGAGTAGAACAGAGTTTACATGTCTGTCTGAATCCTTTATGAAGCTGTTAGTTCGCTGTTATATCTTGTTGCACAAGCCATTTATTATCCTTCTAAAAAAGGTTTACAACAAACACCAACTTGAACGAGTTATTATCGTCAAGGTCACAGGTGTTTTATTTATTCTTTTAGTCACCAATAATAGTAATAGTAATAGTAATAGTAATAGTTATATTTATTTATATAGCGCTTTTCGAGACCAGGGTCACAAAGCGCTTAAACAATCAAAACAATACTCAAAAAAGTACATTCTCACACCAACTGTGATGAAAACACCAGCAGTGGTACAATTATAGTCAATTTGACAAATATACTTAAGCTCATCACGTACTGCTGAGCTGAGGTAAAGACCGATTAAAAACGAACAAATATTAAAAAGTGGTAGGAAACAATTTAAACATAATTAAAAAAAACAACATTTTACACCAGGAATTCAATATTACATTTTACTTGCAAGAAGAGAGTAGAACAGAGTTTACATGTCTGTCTGAATCCTTTATGAAGCTGTTAGTTCGCTGTTATATCTTGTTGCACAAGCCATTTATTATCCTTCTAAAAAAGGTTTACAACAAACACCAACTTGAACGAGTTATTATCGTCAAGGTCAGGGGTGTTTTATTTATTCTTTTAGTCACCAATAATCTCTTCTCACACCAACTGTGATGAAAACACCAGCAGTGGTACAATTATAGTCAATTTGACAAATATACTTAAGCTCATCACGTACTGCTGAGCTGAGGTAAAGACCGATTAAAAACGAACAAATATTAAAAAGTGGTAGGAAACTATTTAAACATAATTATAAAAACAACATTTTACAACAGGAATTCAATATGTCTGACAATGGACATGTCAAGATATTTTTTTTAGCTGGTGTGGTAGGACTATGTACCACGTTTTTTAAGTGAAACAAAACAAACACATAAGAGACAAATTTCCTCCGTTATTTTTAATTAAAAAAACAAATGCTTTTTGACTAATTCTGTAATTCGATTCCATTCACTCTTCATCTCACTCCCTCTCAGAGATCTCAGCACCATGGCTACGTTTAAAAAGGTCTCCCGGGGAATTTATTTTCTGTTTTAAGTCGGTCTACATGTTGAATACGTGTCGGGCCCGAGCCTCTGTTAATCGAGCCCACGAGGAGAAGGTGACGTTTCCTGACTCGGCAAATGCCAACAGGATCAAGCAGACGCCGAAACATCTGCGAGATATAATTCCTCCGCTGACACACGGGGATCCTCTCTGGGAAGCTGAGAAATGATTAATCCGTTTTATTATTCATCGTTCTCACAGAGCTTCCCCCTCGTAACGGCGACGGCTGCCGAAGCAAACACGGCACCGGCTTTGACATACGGTGCTGCTCTGTTTACTCACACCAGCCTCTCACTTCCCCACTTCTCCTCGCGGTCCCGCCGTCTTCAAACTTTCATTATTTCACAGGAACTTATTTATGGGAGAACTCCAGGGAGTGTAAACAACTGATATCTAGCAGAGCATTCACGAAAAGCAGAGAATAATGTCCTCCTGGTTCTTAAACGCCTCCATAGCTACAGGAAGCAATTATTTCAAAGACAAAAATATCAGGAAAATAAACACACTTTCGCTGACTCTTTGCTTTTCTCTCGCGAGCCGAGCGACCGCTGAAGGAAAAACTGTTTTTATTGACGACGAATTGATCTTTTTTTTTAGTTTAATTGTATTTCAGTGTTTAAGTGTATTTACGTTTTTTCTTGTTTCATGTTCCAGTGTTTCCTGTGTCAGTATTGTAGTGTTTCATGTGTCAGTGTTTCAGTGTTTCTTGTGTCAGTGTTTCAGTGTGTCTGTGTTTTAATGTTTCATGTTCCAGTGTTTCATCTGTCAGTATTTTAGTGTTTCATGTGTCAGTGTGTCAGTGTGTCAGTGTTTCAGTGTTTCTTGTGTCAGTGTTTCAGTGTGTCTGTGTTTTAATGTTTCATGTTCCAGTGTTTCATCTGTCAGTATTTTAGTGTTTCATGTGTCAGTGTGTCAGTGTTTCAGTGTTTCTTGTGTCAGTGTTTCAGTGTGTCTGTGTTTTAATGTTTCATGTTCCAGTGTTTCCTGTGTCAGTATTTTAGTGTTTCATGTGTCAGTGTGTCAGTGTGTCAGTGTTTCAGTGTTTCTTGTGTCAGTGTTTCAGTGTGTCTGTGTTTTAATGTTTCGTGTTTCAGTGTTTCATCTGTCAGTGTGTCAGTGTTTCAGTGTGTCAGTGTTTCTTGTGTCAGTGTTTCAGTGTGTCTGTGTTTTAATGTTTTGTGTTTCGGTGTTTCATCTGTCAGTGTTTCAGTGTTTCAGTGTGTCAGTGTTTCATGTGTCATTTTCTTTCGTGTTTAATGTGTCAGTTTTTCATGTTTCAGTGTTACAGTTTTTCAGTCTTTCGTGTGTCAGTGTTTCAATGTGTCTGTGTTTTAATGTTTCGTGTTTCGGTATTTCACGTGTCAGTGTTTCAGTGTGTCGGTGTTTCAGTGTTTCAGTGTTTCAGTGTTTCAGTGTTTCAGTGTGTCAGTGTTTCAGTTTTTCAGTGTTTCAGTGTTTCAGTGTGTCAGTTTTTCATGTTTCAGTGTTTCAGTCTTTCGTGTGTCACTGTTTCAATGTGTCTGTGTTTTAATGTTTCGTGTTTCGGTATTCCACGTGTCAGTGTTTCAGTGTTTCAGTCTTTCGTGTGTCAGTTTTTCAATGTGTCTGTGTTTTAATGTTTTGTGTTTCGGTATTTCACGTGTCAGTGTGTCAGTGTTTCAGTGTTTCTGTGTTTCAGTGTTTCAGTGTTTCAGTGTGTCAGTGTTTCAGTGTTTCAGTGTTTCAGTGTGTCAGTTTTTCATGTTTCAGTGTTTCAGTCTTTCATGTGTCACTGTTTCAATGTGTCTGTGTTTTAATGTTTCGTGTTTCGGTATTCCACGTGTCAGTGTTTCAGTGTGTCAGTGTTTCAGTGTTTCAGTGTTTCAGTGTTTCCTGTTTCAGTGTTTCAGTGTTTCAGTGTGTCAGTGTTTCAGTGTTTCAGTGTTTCAGTGTTTAAGTGTGTCAGTGTTTCAATGTGTCTGTGTTTTAATGTTTCGTGTTTCGGTATTCCACGTGTCAGTGTTTCAGTGTGTCAGTGATTCAGTGTTTTCTGTTTCAGTGTTTCAGTGTTTCAGTGTGTCAGTGTTTCAGTGTTTCCTGTTTCAGTGTTTCAGTGTTTCAGTGTGTCAGTGTGTCAGTGTTTCAGTGTGTCAGTGTTTCAGTGTGTCAGTGTTTCAGTGTTTCAGTGTTTAAGTGTTTCCTGTGTCAGTTTTTTATGTTTCATATGTCACTGTTTCGTGTGGCAGTGTTTTGTGTGGCAGTGTTTCAGTGTGTCAGTGTTTAAAGTGTCACTTTTTCGGGTTTCAGTGTTTCAGGTGTCAGTGTTTCTTGTGTCAGTGTTTCGTGTGTCAGTGTTTCATGTGTCAGTGTTTCTTGTGTCAGTGTTTCGTGTGTCAGTGTTTAATGTCAGTGTGTCAGTGTTTCATGTGTCAGTGTTTCTTGTGTCAGTGTTTCTTGTGTCAGTGTTTCGTGTGTCAGTGTTTAATGTCAGTGTGTCAGTGCCTCAGTGTTTCATATCAGTGTTTGAGTATTTCATCTGTCAGCGTCTGTCAGTGTTTAATGTCAGTGTGTCAGTGTTTCAGGGTTTCATGTCGGGTTTTTTTATGTGTCACTGTTTCATGTCAGTTTTTCCATGTGTCAGTGGCTGGGATTAAAAGGCCGTGAAGTCCAGAGCAGACGATCAGATAAACTCTGAGCGGCTCCATTAAAACTCTGCTGACACATGAGGCTCCAAAGGTTTGCAAAGTGGATCCAACTTTCATTCAATTATGGAGACCCAGTCTTGCAGAAATGGCTCCGGCGCGCCGAGGCGGCGAGAGGCGGCGAGAGGCTGCCGGGTCACAGAGAAAACAGTATTCCGAGAGGCAGATGGTGACGAAGTGAGCCGGAGAGAGTTAATGAGCGAAGACCGAGGAATGAGGAGAAGATTTGGATTCTGTTCCCACATCGTGAGGCTCTTTAACAACGTTTGGCCGAAGTTTACTGAACGCATGGGAACCAGATGGAATCATTGACTTTCTTTGAGACAACACAAGGGATGACACAAACACATTTGTTTCCGGGCCTTCGGGTCACCTTGACCCAGAGACAACACAAGGGTTATTTTCAGTTTTTACACTTATTTTATCTTTTATTTGCTTTTACATTACTTGTCTTCTACATTTTTACTGAAACCACGACTGATATATACTTTATACTTTTAAAAAACAAATGTCCGTGTATTTATTTTTTAATTGGTTCACATAAATGAGGTGAGTTTAAACTTTTTTTTTACATAGTTAGAGAATAAAAATGTCAGCAAATAGAAAAAATAATTGCACAAAAATTGCACGTGTCTCGTTTTAACTGAATAAGTGATTGATTTGTCACTTTTTATTAATTTGTGATCTTTTTGTTTTGTTTTATTAACATTATGCATCCCCTGAATTTGAGCTCTCAATTCTTTTTTTTGAACATTATGTAACATTGGGGTTGTTTTATTAATGCCCAAAAATTGTGCTCGGATCTAGTGAATTTTTACCATGTTTCTAATTAACATTTTTAATACTTTACTATGATTTGTATGTATTTATACAGTTAATTAGTCCATTTTTTCAGGTTATCTTTTTAATTTACGCATAATTAGAGAGTCAAGATATAGAAAAATAAATAAATATATATATATACCTGTATATAGATATATAGATAGATGTGTCAATGATTTTTGTGCATTGATTGTCAGTTGTTCCCTCAATAATGTACTTTAATTTTCTTTTACTTCACTCATTGTTAGAGAATAAAGATGTCAAGAAAAAAGAAAAATCCAAACTGATGGAAAAAAGTTGACATCGCCTTCGGATAAATACAAATACAAAATGTTTTAAAGGAGGTTTTAGGTTTTTAAAGGTTTTTTTCCAGAGACATTTCAAGTCATCACAGACTCAACAAAGCCAGACCCAGAGTCAGTCGTCAATAATCCATCTCTTCTGCTCTGTTGTTCCAGATGAACGAGGGATGGATGTCACACAGAAGGATGGATCCATTAGCTCAGCTCTGTTTGTTCTTCCTCTCCTCCGTCTCCCCTCGTACCTGCCGTCGCTCTTATCACAGGTGCTCACGGACCAGGAGGCGGAGCCACGGAATCCATCACTCGCCGGAATCGTGTCGACGTTCGGGAAAGAAAAAGAGAAGGAAAGTCGAACCTGCTGGTCAACAGGAGAGATCCCACAATTCTCTCTGGATAATAGACGTTCAATAGTTGAGGGTCCCACAGGTATGAAGTCTATAAAGAAGAAGATTGTAGTAAGAAAGTTAGGGACCGTCATCATGATAAGAAAGTTAGGGACCGTCATAATGATAAGAAAGTTAGGGACCGTCATTATGATAAGAAAGTTAGGGACCATCATCATGATAAGGAAGTTAGGGACAGTCATCAAAATAAGGAAGTTAGGGACCGTCATCATGATAAGAAAGTTAGGGAAACATCATCATAATAAGAAAGTAAGGGACCGTCATCATGATAAGAAAGGTTTTGACCGTCAAAAGTTAGGGACTTCATCATGATAAGGAAGTTAGGGACCATCATCATAATAAAAAAGTTAGAGATGGTCATCATTATAAGAAAGTTAGGGAACGTCATCATAATAAGAAAGTTAAGGACCGTCATCATAATAAGGAAAATAGGGACCGTCATCATGATAAGAAAGTTAGGGAAACGTCATCATGATAAGGAAGTTAGGGACCTTCATCAAAATAAAAAAGTTAGAGATGGTCATCATTATAAGAAAGTTAGGGAACGTCATCATAATAAGAAAGTTAAGGACCGTCATCATAATAAGGAAAATAGGGACCGTCATCATGATAAGAAAGTTAGGGAAACGTCATCATGATAAGGAAGTTAGGGACCGTCATCAAAATAAGGAAATTAGGGACCGTCATCATGATAAGAAAGTTAGGGAAACGTCATCATAATAAGAAAGTTAGGGGCCGTCATCATGATAAGAAAGGTTTTGACCGTCAAAAGTTAGGGACTTCATCATGATAAGGAAGTTAGGGACCATCATCATAATAAAAAAGTTAGAGATGGTCATCATTATAATAAAGTTAGGGAACGTCATCATAATAAGAAAGTTAAGGACCGTCATCATAATAAGGAAAATAGGGACCGTCATCATGATAAGAAAGTTAGGGAAACGTCATCATGATAAGGAAGTTAGGGACCGTCATCAAAATAAAAAAGTTAGAAATGGTCATCATTATAAGAAAGTTAGGGAACGTCATCATAATAAGAAAGTTAAGGACCGTCATCATAATAAGGAAAATAGGGACCGTCATCATGATAAGAAAGTTAGGGAAACGTCATCATGATAAGGAAGTTAGGGACCGTCATCAAAATAAGGAAGTTAGGGACCGTCATCATGATAAGAAAGTTAGGGAAACGTCATCATAATAAGAAAGTTAGGGACCGTCATCATGATAAGAAAGGTTTTGACCGTCAAAAGTTAGGGACTTCATCATGATAAGGAAGTTAGGGAACATCATCATAATAAAACAGTTAGGGACCGTCATCAAAATAAAGATAAAAGACGTTAAATAGTTGAGGGTCCCACTGGTATGAAGTCTATAAAGGACGAAAGTTTGGTAAAAAAAAGTTAGGGGCCATCATCATGATAAGAAAGTAAGGGACCGTCATCATCAGCTAAAGAGTTTTCCACCTGCTCAAAAATTGATAAGTTTCTCCACAAATAGAAAAACCATCCGTGTGGACTTTCGGCTCCGGGGCCTCCAGGAGACACAAATCCTCCTGGGAAGTGATTATCCGGAGCGCGGCGACAACAATTATTCAAGAAATCCTCAGCAGGAAGCAGAATATTCACACGTCTTTGTAGCATTAACTCCTGGCTAAACATTCCACCTGCCGGAGCGCGAGGACGGACGGTCGTCGTCAGCAGACGTTATTAACCATGTGACTCATGTCGCCGCCACTGAAACAGTCATTAACCGGCAGCGTGTCAAACAGCGCCGGCGGCGGCGGCGGCGGAGCAGCCATTAAGCCTCATCTATTATGGAGGAGAGCAGGACTGTCTAATAGCCGAAGAAGTGCTGACGCCGAAATCTTGTGCTGGTCGTGTGATTTCAAGTGTGTCGCCAACTATGTAAATGTGGCGCCGGCGTCGCTCGCCATCATCGTGGGCGAGATGGTCGAGATGCTTCGGATCCTAGTCGAGCTGGTGGAAGATCCTGAAGTACATAGACACCCTCATAATTCTGACCTGTTCTCCATCTGGTCCTGAGTCCCCTGCTGGTTGTTGATCAACGACCTCCAATGACCTCTTTAAGCTCCTCCCTCCATGTTGGTTATATTTTTCTGCATCATTTTTAACGTGATTTTAATCAATAATTTATACATAACATAATTTACTTTGTACTTGAAAGGTTTAGTCTTTTGTTTTATAAATTTTATTTAAAAATGGAAAAAAAAAAAATCGAAATTTTAAAAAGCGTCAGTAACTCATTGAATTAGTTAAAAATTCTTCAATTGTTGTTTTTTAAAATATTTTATGTGATTTTACACAATAATTTGTCCAAATTCATTATTTTATTACTTTTGTGCTAAAACGTTGATTCAGATAAATGACTATAATAAATGAATAACATTAACAGCTTCTTATCAAATAACGTTATATTATATAAATATATTTTTCTATTGTTATGATTATGCTCAATTTAAGATGCAATGAAAAATGTATGAACTTAAAACAAACTAAAGAAAAACATATATATATTTTTATTACTTTTTAACCATTTTTACGTGATTTTACTCAATAATTTGTTTTGTTTAATACATCATTTATTTTATGCTTAAATTCGTTATTTAAGAATTAATTTTCAAAAAAGGAAGTTACTTGACATATTATATAACGTCGAATATATATTGTTATTTTTATTATAATTATGCTACATTGAAGACAAGAAAAAAATGTAGGAACTTAATCCGAACAAGAGAAAAATTAAATAAATAGAATAATTTTTTTTAAAAGTGTGACATTTGATTGAATCGTGACTCTGCGATTATTTTTATATTTTTATTTAGTTTAAATCATTTTCATGCGATTTTACAGAATCATTTTACAATATATCTTTTTACATTTAACGTTTTACATAACATACAATTGTATTAAATATTATTTATTATTTATATTACTATTTCGCTAACTGTAATGAATAAAAATGTAATGAACTTAAATATAGATGAAAAGATAAAAAAGTAATATTTTAAATATGTTAAAGAAAGTGTGAAGCTTTTAACTAGTCAAAATAAGTTTAAAGTTGTAAAAACATAAATGAAAATGATTGATTTTCATTTTATTTTAATTTATTTTTTTGCGTGGATTTAGTCCGTATATTTCTACTCACGTGTCTTATACGATATAAATTATCTTTAATTATGAAAAATTGTGCATTATTTGAAAAAAAAAGAAAGGTTTTTACATAATACAAAGGACATAATGAGATTAACATTAACCAAAATACTTAAAAATAAAATAAACATAATAATAATTACACAGTTTTTGTTACTGATTTGCTCAAAATAGTTTTTGTTAGGGACCAACATCATGATAGGAAAGTTAGGGAATGTCATCATAATTAGAAAGTTAGGGACTGTCTTCATACTAAGAAAGTTAGGGACCGTCACCATTAGCTAAAGAGTTTTCCAACTGCTCGTTTTAAGAAAATGTGACTTCAAATCGCAAGTCATGACCAGAAACATCAATTAAATGTAATTGTATTCGAGTCAATATGGATAAAACTATTATTTTCCGACCATTAAAGTGTTTTCATGACTCACTCGCAGGAGTGTGTCGTCGAGAACGACACAATAATAAAAAAGTAGACGAGGAAAGTCATGGGTTTGAATCCCAATCCTGGACCAGAACCTCTCAAAGACCAACATCAGGTAACAAACGACTCGTCCATTATCTGCTCGTAGGACTAGAACCGTGTTGGGGCTGATGTGGCCTCTCGCGCTCAGCACTGATGTGGCCTCTCGCGCTCAGCACTGATGTGGCCTCTCGCGCTCAGCACTGATGTGGCCTCTCGCGCTCAGCACTGATGTGGCCTCTCGCGCTCAGCACTGATGTGGCCTCTCGCGCTCAGCACTGATGTGGCCTCTCGCGCTCAGCACTGATGTGGCCTCTCGCGCTCAGCACTGATGTGGCCTCTCGCGCTCAGCACTGATGTCGCGCCTCCATTGCATTGTAATGGATTCATTAGCGAACAACAGGGATTTATTTGCAGCGAGTCGTGCATCAGAGCTTCGCCATGAAAGAAGCTCACGTCGGAGAATAAGAAGCTCATATTTCACCAACATGAATTACTAACCAGGCCTTCCAGTATTTCTCTGGTCCCTCATTCATTTTTATTGGCTGTCACTGCGTTGGCGAACCATCGACTGGAAGTGGTTGCAGTTTTAATAGCAACAGGATCCGTGTTTCGCTTTCTTTGGTCGGTTTTTGGACTTGGAAGAGCCGGAAAATTTTCTTCGTCGACTCCTGTTTAGTCAAAATTCCAACATGTGATGGATGACGCCTCACTTTCAAATGTGACCGTAACTCCGAAAGGTTTTATCGTACGTAAAAGATCTGAACACTGAGTGAAAGAAGGGAAAAGGGGCTTTCTGTCGATATAATTCTCATTACTGTGGCCCTCAGAACTTATTCAGTAGGTCATGCTGAAAAGAGCAAAAATTCACCTAAACATAGGTCGGCCATAGAGTTCGGTTTCTCAGTCCGATAACCACGACATTGCTGTGATTTAATACATTTAATTGACTTTTGAAGGGATAAAAAACATTCTACTTCTATTGATGACATATTTTTGCTAAAGGTTCACAGCTACCTCGCTGAGTTCAATGAGAGGGAGTGAGACAAGTCATTTGAACTAGAAGCCTCGTCTTCTTTCTTTATAAACCTCACTATAAACCTAATAAATGTTTTAAAAGGAAGTTGTCAGAAGACATTTGGACACAGTTGACTCAAAATGTCAGGGACAGGTTTATTCAATGACTTTACCCCCCTTTAACGTGTGACGTTAACTTGTTAAACTTGTTAAATTTAGTTTAAAAAATCTACAATTGCATGTTTAAGTTGTATAAATAAGCAATAATTGTGTGTACCAAGGAATACAATCAATACTAAAAAAAAACTATTAAAATGAAAGGACAAGATTAAAAAGAAGGAAAACATTGCATTTGATTTTTTTTATTAATAACATTCAAATTTTCTTTTCTATAAATTGAAAATTGGGCCTAAATATAGAAAATTCTGAATGATTAAATTAATAATAATTTGAAATACAATGAGAAGTGTAAGGTTCAGTATTTTAAATCACAGTTTTTACCATCCGTAATTTAATTTAATTTTTTGAACCGTTATCTTATTAAAGAACTGGAATTGACAACATTCTACAGGCATACATCTAAAAAAAAAACGTGTGAACAGAATATAATTGAAGTATTTGTGAAGTATATTGTCAACAGAAACCTATTATGATATTCAAAAGCTTGTCGCACCAATATAAACTGTTGCAATGCATCATGGGGGTTGCACTATGGAGGGATGGTCGTGAGTTTTAATCTATTTCAGGTTTAAAATCATTATCTTTGGTTTATTCCCAGCGTTGCAGTCGAACGGAAGGACTCGAGGACACCCTGGAAAGGAGGCCGTTGACAGACGAAGACTCAAAAACCAAATTTTCATAAAATTCCAGGAATCTTTGAAAAGTCTTCCTTCCATATGAATCATCCAACTAAGTTCCATCAGCCGCTTTCATTCCTGACGCTCCCGTCACTCCCGGATCCAAAAATACTCTCCAGCTGAAACACTCTGACAGGAAGACTCAGGGTTTTTGGTAAAAGACGTCTCCGGGGACCTGACCCGGTTTCACCATCAGATGCCCGTTTCTCGACATCATCTCAGGTGTCACGTGATCGACACTTGTTCTCCGACGGGAACGTCGTTCCTCGGGTCGTCACTCTCCCTCCTCGGATGTGGAGGCGGGGCAGGAAGTGGGAGGTTGTGAGACGCTGGTCCGGGAGATAAGACGAGGCGGGACGACGAGGCCAGATGGCGGCGCGAGAGAAAAAGGGCGAATGATCTGATAAAGCGAAGCCTTTTGAATCCTTTGTGAGCACGAGCAGGAAGTAAACAAGATACGACGGCGCCGGACGGATCCGGCTTTTTCCACCTGGGTCGTGTTATCTCGGTCGGAGTCGTTCACGCTCTCGCTCTCGTCATCAGGCGAAGGTTTGCAACACCAGGACACAAAGGTTCGGTACATTCGGTGGCAACATTTGAACCTCATTTTCTACCGCTTTATCTCTTATGGGGGTCACAGGTAGACTGGAGTCTTTACCAGTTTCATTGGGCGAGAGGCAGGGGACACCCTGGACAGGACGCCAGTCGGTCTCAGGACACACAAAGACACACAACCATCCAATGGACAATTTCCTCAAGTTCTCAATCAACCTCTGTATGTTTTTGGACTGTGGGAGGAAACCGGAGTGCCCGGAGTAAACCCACGCAATACGGGTAGAGCTTGGCCTGGAAGCGAACCAGCAACCTTCTTGCTGTGAGGCAACATGTGTCCTTAAATGAACGTTACGAGGACAAAAATAATAAAATCCACGTCTTCATTTCAATATCCCTGTATCCCTGGTGGGATTTGAACCTGCGTTTCAGGGAGTAGGCGTCAGATAATATCCTGTGATTTATTTTGAAGGACTTGCTGTTTGTTCTACTTGTTTGAGGTTTTATTTTCAGAACCTCGGCACCTGTTGCTTCAACAGCTGCAGCTCTTCAACACATCAGCTGGAGAGTTTAAAGCCAGCAGCAGGCGCCAGATTACTGTATAATCCTCACTACATGATACGTCCAATTTGTATTCGCCTCCGGTTTTCTGGATTTGTTCATTTTTGAAGCTCTAACGAAAATTTGCATTGACATCATCAGAACAGAAATAAAGACTAAAATGAAGGAAACTGTGAAGAAGAAAGAACACTTAGATGGCTACACAAAACACAAAAACCAAACGGACAAATAAGAAACACAACAAGAGGGATTTGAACCTGCGTTTCAGAGAGTAGGCGTCAGATTATTACCCGCTAGACAATGTCCTGTGATTTATTTTGAAGCACTTGCTGTTTGTTCTACTTGTTTGAGGGTTTATTTTCAGAACCTCGGCGCCTGTTGCTTCAACAGCTACAGCTCTTCAACACATCAGCTGGAGAGTTTAAAGCCAGCAGCAGGCGCCAGATCACTGTATAATCCTCACTACATGATACGTCCAATTTGTATTCGCCTCCGGTTTTCTGGATTTGTTCATTTTTGAAGCTCTAACGAAAATTTGCATTGACATCATCAGTAAAATATAAGTAAAAACTTAAATGAAGGAAACTGTGAAGAAGAAAGAACAGGTCTATGGCTACACAAAATACAAAAACCAAAGGGACAAATAAGAAACACAACAAGAGGGATTTGAACCTGCGTTTCAGGGAGTAAGCCTCAGATTATTATTACCCGCTAGACAATGTCCTGTGATTTATTTTGAAGCACTTCCTGTTTGTTCTACTTGTTTGAGGGTATATTTTCAGAACCTCAGCGCCTGTTGCTGCAACAGCTACAGCTCTTCACAGCACATCAGATGGAGAGTTTAAAGCCAGCAGCAGGCGCCAGATTATGATCCTCACTACATGATACTTCGAATTTGTATTCGCCTCCGGTCTTCTGGATTTGTTCATTTTTGAAACTAAAATGAAAATTTACATTGACATCGTCAGTAAAACAGAAGTAAAAACTAAAATGAAGGAAACTGTGAAGAAGAAAGAACACTTAGATGGTTACACAAAACACAAAAACCAAACGGACAAATAAGAAACACAACAAGAGGGATTTGAACCTGCGTTTCAGGGAGTAGGCGTCAGATTATTACCCGCTGGACAATGTCCTGTGATTTATTTTGAAGCACTTCCTGTTTGTTCTACTTGTTTGAGGTTTTATTTTCGGAACCTCGGCACCTGTTGCTTCAACAGCTGCAGCTCTTCAACACATCAGCTGGAGAGTTTAAAGCCAGCAGCAGGCGCCAGATTATAATCCTCACTACATGACACGTCCAATTTGTATTCGCCTCTGGTTTTCTGGATTTGTTCATTTTTGAAACTAAAATGAAAATTTGCATTGACATCATCAGAAGAGAAATAAAGACTAAAATGAAGGAAACTGTGAAGAAGAAAGAACACTTAGATGGTTACACGAAACACAAAAACCAAACGGACAAATAAGAAACACAACAAGAGGGATTTGAACCTGCGTTTCAAGAAGAAGGCGTCAGATTATTACCCGCTGGACAATGTCCTGTGATTTATTTTGAAGCACTTGCTGTTTGTTCTACTTGTTTGAGGTTTTATTTTCAGAACCTCGGCACCTGTTGCTTCAACAGCTGCAGCTCTTCAACACATCAGCTGGAGAGTTTAAAGCCAGCAGCAGGCGCCAGATTACTGTATAATCCTCACTACATGATACATCCAATTTGTATTCGCCTCTGGTTTTCTGGATTTGTTCATTTTTGAAACTAAAATGAAAATTTGCATTGACATCATCAGAACAGAAATAAAGACTAAAATGAAGGAAACTGTGAAGAAGAAAGAACACTTAGATGGTAACACAAAATACAAAAACCAAACGGACAAATAAGAAACACAACAAGAGGGATTTGAACCTGCGTTTCAGGGAGTAGGCGTCAGATTATTACCCGCTAGACAATGTCCTGTGATTTATTTTGAAGCACTTCCTGTTTGTTCTACTTGTTTGAGGTTTTTTTTCAGAACCTCAGCGCCTGTTGCTGTAACAGCTGCAGCTCTTCAACACATTAGATGTAGAGTTTAAAACCAGCAGCAGGCGCCAGATTATAATCCTCACTACATGACACGTCCAATTTGTATTCGCCTCCGGTTTTCTGGATTTGTTCATTTTTGAAACTAAAATGAAAATTTACATTGACATCGTCAGAAGAGAAATAAAGACTAAAATGAAGGAAACTGTGAAGAAGAAAGAACACTTAGATGGTTACACAAAACACAAAAACCAAACGGACAAATAAGAAACACAACAAGAGGGATTTGAACCTGCGTTTCAAGAAGAAGGCGTCAGATTATTACCCGCTATACGATGTCCTGTGATTTATTTTGAAGCACTTGCTGTTTGTTCTACTTGTTTGAGGGTTTATTTTCAGAACCTCGGCGCCTGTTGCTTCAACAGCTGCAGCTCTTCAACACATCAGCTGGAGAGTTTAAAGCCAGTAGCAGGCGCCAGATAACTGTATAATCCTCACTACATGATACGTCCAATTTGTATTCGCCTCCGGTTTTCTGGATTTGTTCATTTTTGAAGCTCTAACGAAAATTTGCATTGACATCATCAGTAAAACATAAGTAAAAACTTAAATGAAGGAAACTGTGAAGAAGAAAGAACACTTAGATGGCTACACAAAATACAAAAACCAAAGGGACAAATAAGAAACACAACAAGAGGGATTTGAACCTGCGTTTCAGGGAGTAGGCGTCAGATTATTATTACCCGCTAGACAATGTCCTGTGATTTATTTTGAAGCACTTCCTGTTTGTTCTACTTGTTTGAGGGTATATTTTCAGAACCTCAGCGCCTGTTGCTGCAACAGCTACAGCTCTTCACAGCACATCAGATGGAGAGTTTAAAGCCAGCAGCAGGCGCCAGATTATAATCCTCACTACATGACACGTCCAATTTGTATTCGCCTCTGGTTTTCTGGATTTGTTCATTTTTGAAACTAAAATGAAAATTTACATTGACATCGTCAGAAGAGAAATAAAGACTAAAATGAAGGAAACTGTGAAGAAGAAAGAACACTTAGATGGCTACACAAAATACAAAAACCAAACGGACAAATAAGAAACACAACAAGAGGGATTTGAACCTGCGTTTCAGAGAGTAGGTGTCAGATTATTACCCGCTGGACAATGTCCTGTGATTTATTTTGAAGCACTTGCTGTTTGTTCGACTTGTTTGAGGGTTTTTTTCAGAACCTCAGCGCCTGTTGCTGCAACAGCTGCAGCTCTTCACAGCACATCAGATGGAGAGTTTAAAGCCAGCAGCAGGCGCCAGATTATAATCCTCACTACATGATACTTCGAATTTGTATTCGCCTCCGGTTTTCTGGATTTGTTCATTTTTGAAGCTCTAACGAAAATTTGCATTGACATCATCAGTAAAACATAAGTAAAAACTTAAATTAAGGAAACTGTGAAGAAGAAAGAACAGGTCTATGGCTACACAAAATACAAAAACCAAAGGGACAAATAAGAAACTCAACAAGAGGGATTTGAACCTGCGTTTCAGGGAGTAGGCGTCAGATTATTACCCGCTGGACAATATCCTGTGATTTATTTTGAAGCACTTCCTGTTTGTTCGACTTGTTTGAGGGTTTATTTTCAGAACCTCAGCGCCTGTTGCTGTAACAGCTGCAGCTCTTCAACACATTAGATGTAGAGTTTAAAACCAGCAGCAGGCGCCAGATTATAATCCTCACTACATGACACGTCCAATTTGTATTCGCCTCCGGTTTTCTGGACTTGTTCACTTTTTAAGCTAAAATGAAAATTTACATTGACATCATCAGAAGAGAAATAAAGACTAAAATGAAAGGAAACGGTGAAGAAGAAAGAACACGAAGATGGCTACACAAAACACAAAATACAAAAACCAATTGGACAAATAAGAAACACAGCAACAAGAGCCGGAAAAAAAGAAGCAATCAAGTCAAAGTTAAGATTAAAACACAGATGATTGAATAGTAGAGTTTTAAAAAGAAGAAGAAAAAAAACAGAAACAATAGAACATGTAATAACTTAAATTGATGAAGTTGAAGAAACATTTAAAAACTATATACATTCATTTTAAATTCCAGTGAGAAACGTGGAGATTTGATTATTCAAATATCTTAATTTGTAAAGAAAATATGATTTTAATTATTATTTAATTTTCGATCAACACTCCATACCAGCAGGTGGCGGTAATGCAACCTGTATGTTGTTTGCTTACCGCCATAAAACAAGGAGAAGAGCACATGGCGAGTACTTTATCTCTTCTTTCTTGTACTTTACTGACTAAATACTTAAGAATCTAAGAGAGTAGTTAATAAATGTATGTTTTGTAGATTTTTACTGTCTGAAGGTGATTCATTTGATTATCTATGAAGTAACATCTTGGATTTACTGAAAAACACTTTCATCCCAGAAATTCTGCAAATAAATCCAACCCTAAACTACCCAGAAGCCATTGCAACATTCCTGACTAAACATGGCTTGTTTTGACCGTCACTGATCTTTGATGCTTCGACTCGTATCGATTCTCCAGAAGGTGACGACGATTTAAACCTTAATTTTTCTATTAACATCCTTTTATATCGTGAAAGACTTTTGCCATCCAAGGTCGCGCATGTTTTCATCTTCTGTGAACTCACTCCGGCGCCGCTGGACACGACTTGAAAAACCTCCTGGTGTTCCGAGCGCCACCACGACACGACACCGAGATCTAATGACCGACAACTTTTTATCTCTCGCCTCGACCTGGAGAAGAAAAGTCTCTCATTCCTGCAGGAGTTTTTGATTTCAAACGGAAGAAAAGATGTTTTTGTCCCAGCTGTCAGGGGCAACGTGGAGGTGTTTGACGGGCGGCGCAGACAAACATCTGACCCTCCAGACGTGAGCGAGTCCACAGCAGTAATGACGGACGTTGTTGTCCTCGCGTCTGCCAGGCTTTGAAAAGTCAAAAACTGATTCTGAATGAGACGAATCAAGAAATGAAACATAAGAAGAAACTTTGATTCCAGAGAGCACGGAGACGACTAATACAGCTGCCAAGGGGACAATTTTAACATGAATTCATAAACAAACCTCGACTATGTTGATATTTGTATCTAACAAATTAAAAAAAAGTTAAATAAATGACACATTTGTCACATGAAGGTTGATCTATTTTAGCAATTTCATTGAAATTGTTTTTTATTCAGTATTTTGAACAGTTTGAAGCCATAAAAACCTCAACCATTATGTTATATCAGGTTCAAGGTGACCCAAAGGCCTGAAAACAAATGTGTTTGTGGTATCCCTTGTGTTATTTCAGGGTCAAGGTGACCCGAAGGACATAGCACAAATGCATTTGTGATATCCCTTGTGTTGTCTCAGGGTCAAGGTGACCCGAAGGCCAGAAAACAAACGTGTTTGTGGTATCCCTTGGGATATCTCAGGGTCAAGGTGACCCGAAGGTCAGAGAACAAATGCGTTTGTGATATCCCTTGTGTTGTCTCAGGATCAAGGTGACCTGAAGGCCTGAAGACAAATGTGTTTGTGGTATCCCTTGTGTTGTCTCAGGGTAAAGGTGACTCGAAGGCCCGAAAACAAACGTTTGTGGTATCCCTTGTGTTGTCTCAGGGTCAAGCGATGACGACGAACTGCATCAGTACCTGTTCTTGTGAAGCTTCAAGACGATGGAAAGCGAGAGCCAAAGGTCACAGGTCACGAAAGAATGAAGGCGAGTCAGACGGTGAAGATCTACGGAGAGAAGGTGAGTTGGAGAACGAGGGAGGAGAAGGAGTGGAAACAAAACAAGTTATTCCTGAATAACGGAGGGAGAGATGGGTGAAGAAGAGAGTGCAGGCACGGTGGACGTTTGTGACGTCGTTCACGGAAGAGAGGAAGAGATGTGGAGAGGGTTGAAGAAAACGGATGGAGAAGAGAGGGATGGAGAAAAAAGGAGAGGAAGAAGTATATGTTACAGTGAAGGAAAACATTTTTTTTCATGAATCAAACGGACGGAGGATTATTCAGGAGGCGAGGGACGAGTCTAGACAGATATCGAGTGGATGTTGGTTTTATTAAACTGATCGAGAGCTTCGACCACGAGATTCTCTCTTATCTCCAACTTTAAGAATCTTCTTCAGGGAGTCTTTTTGCTGACATCGGTTTTAAGCTCAAGCGATTTTGGCTTTCGATTAAAAAAAAAAAAATCCATTCTGAGGACCAGAGGAGATAAAAAAAAAAAAAAAGCAAGTGACCTTATCAAAAAAAAGTTTTGGTGATGAAGAGATAAGGGTGGAGAAGCGTGGTCTGCTCGGACCTGACGAGAAGGTTATCTCTGCTCACAGGTGTGTGAGGAGAAAAAACTCCGGTTTCCTCCCAACATCTGACAACAAAACAAAGTCCAGTGATGACGCGGATTTTTAAGCAAACGTTTGTCTGTGTTGTCTGTCGCCCTGAGTAGCTGGGATGAGCTTTAGATGTCGTTTAAAAATATCAATAAACGACAGAACAATATGTTTTGAATTTTTTCTTTCTGAATTCATGGATAAATCGGTTTTATATCAGAATCTAATTCCTTTGTGTTGTCTCTGGGTCAAGGTGACCCGAAGGCCCGAAAACAAATGTGTTTGTGGTGTCCCTTGTGTTATGTCAGGGTCAAGATGACCCGAAGGCCCGGAAAACAAATGTGTTTGTGGTATCCCTTGTGTTGTCTCTTGGTCAATGTGACCGGAAGGCCTGAAAACAAATGTGTTTGTGGTATCCCTTGTGTTGTCTCTGGGTCAAGGTGACCCGAAGGCCCGAAAACAAATGTGTTTGTGGTATCCCTTGTGTTGTCTCTGGGTCAAGGTGACCCGAAGGCCCGAAAACAAATGTGTTTGTGGTGTCCCTTGTGTTATCTCAGGGTCAAGGTGACCCGAAGGCCTGAAAACAAATGTGTTTGTGGTATCCCTTGTGATGCCTCTGGTTCAAATAAAAAAAAATTAAAATATCAATAAACGACAAAACAACATTTTTAAAGATTTTTTTTTTAATATCAGAATCTACAAGAGACTCCTGTTGAATTTCTGACATTAGATTTAAAGAAAGTCTATTTTTAACTCTATTTATAATCAAATAAATTACAAAAAATACTATATTTCAGTGTTTATATCACATATGGTTGAGTCTTGTATCTTTTAACAACCATCGGAGTATATAAATTCCAATTTTCGGAGGTGAAAAACCAACTAAAACGACGGATTTTAAGACAAAAAACTTCAATATTGACCTCTCGTTCTGGACCACGCCCTAATTTAAAGGTCGCTTTAAGAGAAGAAAATGGATCTATCACATGATTCACTGCAGAACTTGAAAATTAATTTATAAACTTGTAAAACATGTAGCCTCATGTTATTCTCTTTTAACCAATCACGGCAGAGTGGGCGTGGCCGGATGGGCGTGGCTTAACTGAGCGCTAATGGGGGTTTAATGTCTAAAAGAAGGAGAAATTGCCTCCGATATCAGTATAAAAGCCACAAAAACTAACTCAATTATGGGTCTATTTTATAACGTTTTCACCAAAATAAAAAGGTCTGCGTATAATAGACGTTTACAAAACCGTTTTCCCACTTTAACATCATCTTTTCTCTCGTCAAAACGCCGCGACGGCCGTCATCGCTTTATCTCCAAACACTTAATTGTCCTTGAATTGAATCAGACGTCTCCGTCGGATCCGAGCCGAGATGATTAGTCTGGTAAACATTCATCATCAGCTCCCGTGTTTTCATATTCTGTTCCATTAGAGCCTGTAAATAATTCAACGCCACGACACGTCCGTGTGACGGACACGTCACCCGCCAGACGAGGATCCGTATAATTCCCGCCATTAGTTTCTCGGGCGCCGGCGACAGTTTCCTTCTCGTTTATTGTCGACGTCGGCGTAATAAAGCGGCGAGTCAGGTGGACTCCACGGCCGGAGTCGCGATAAACAAAATGAACAGTTGAGCGCGGCTTTCACGCAAATTGATTTAATTTCACTTTGACTGATTAAGCTGCGAGCGATGGAAGCGACGGCGGGAAATAATCGCGGCAGGAAACAGAGGAATCTCATCCATATTCAAGCTTCTGTCGTTCACGAAAACACACTCTCGGGGATCGTTTATTTCAGTCTGACGAAGGGATTGTGTCGTTCGGATCGGAGATTACACGCAATATTTACTAAAGATAAAGATGCTTAAAAGCAACAATTTAAAGCGACATTATGATAGATTTAGTCTCTTTTTTTTCATACGTTCCGTCTTCTTGGTTTTGAAAACAATCGTTTCACACGGAAAATTGGTAACAGAGAATTAACAAAATTGCAGTTATACTATTCCGACACTTGATGGAGCCAGAAACACTTTTTAAATACTACAGATTGAGGTTTTTAAGTTCCTCCCGACTCACCAACAGGTTAGTTTTTTGGTATTGAATCACTCGCTTTACGTGGTACAGGATTCATGAAATTGCAGTTACACTATTCCGACACTTGAGGGAGCCAGAAACAATTTTTTTTCTTTTAAATACTATGGATTAGGGTTTTAAGTTCCTCCCGAACTCACCAAAAGGTTAGTTTTTGCTATTGAATCACTCGCTTTACGTGGTACAGGATTCATGAAATTGCAGTTACACTATTCCGACACTTGAGGGAGCCAGAAACACTTTTTAAATACTACAGATTGAGGTTTTAAAGTTCCTCCCGAACTCCCCAACAGGTTAGTTTTTTGGTAATGAATCACTCGCTATACGTGTTACAGGATTCATTAAATTGCAGTTACACTATTCCGACACTTGAGGGAGCCAGAAACACTTTTTAAATACTACAGATTGAGCTTTTAAAGTTCCACCTGACTCACCAATGTTCGTTTTTGGTTTTCAATCACTCGCTTTCCGTGTCAGTAAATTGGTAACAGATAAACAGAATTCATTGAATTGCAGTTACACTATTCCGACACTTGAGGGAGCCAGAAACACTTTTTAAATACTACAGATTGAGGTTTTAAAGTTCCTCCCGAACTCACCAACAGGTTAGTTTTTTGGTAATGATCACTCGCTATACGTGTTACAGGATTCATTAAATTGCAGTTACACTATTCCGACACTTGAGGGAGCCAGAAACACTTTTTAAATACTACAGATTGAGGTTTTTAAGTTCCTCCCGACTCACCAACAGGTTAGTTTTTTGGTATTGAATCACTCGCTCTACGTGTTACAGGATTCATGAAATTGCAGTTACACTATTCTGACACTTGAGGGAGCCAGAAACACTTTTTAAATACTACAGATTGAGGTTTTAAAGTTCCTCCCGAACTCACCAACAGGTTCGTTTTTTGGTAATGAATCACTCGCTATACGTGTTACAGGATTCATGAAATTGCAGTTACACTATTCTGACACTTGAGGGAGCCAGAAACACTTTTTAAATACTACAGATTGAGGTTTTTAAGTTCCTCCCGAACTCACCAACAGGTTAGTTTTTGCTATTGAATCACTCACTTTACGTGGTACAGGATTCATGAAATTGCAGTTACACTATTCCGACCCTTGAGGGAGCCAGAAACACTTTTTAAATACTAAAGATTGAGCTTTTAAAGTTCCACATGACTCACCGATGTTCGTTTTTGGTATTTAATCAGTGGCTTTATATGTCAGCTCTTCTGTCCTGAGCAATCACGAAAAATGGGGCGTGGTCACGGCAATAACATCAACTAACGTTGATCCGATGTGTAAAATGAACGAGGCTTGTGTCTCTAGCAACGCCATTGTTAGACGTGCAGCAGGTGTGTTGATATTTTGCCAGAGGGGAAAATACGAAGGACCTTAAACTATCGAATCAGTAATTTATTTAAAAAAAGACTCACTGACTGAGCTGAGGTGCTTGAGAAATTCTTAAACATTTGCACTGATGATGTTTAGTTTCAGTTCTTCCTCACCGCCCTCCATCTTTGTCGTCTGTTTCTCTCACTCGTTCTTTAGAAACCAACCATCACTCCGTAAAGGCATCAGTTCTGATCATGGATTCATATATTCCGTGTGTTGCTCTGTAAACCACAGTGCATAAGTTATCGGACGAAACTGTCCGGCTGTGATTTCGACGTGAAATTCCTTTAGATTTAAAGCCGAGATTCCAAATGTCTTTGGACGTCATGATTAAACTGTGTGGGAGTTTGGTTTTAACTCTGACACGTGAAGGTCTCGGCGAGGCAGAGATTGATATTTGATCTGATGTCGCTTTTAAAAAACCGCACGAAGCCTCGATGAATAATAGGAAAAATAAATTATATATGTGTGTGTGTGGCGTCAGTCACACCTGTCGCCGTGACATCCATTAAGAACCATTAAACTCTGTCAGTTCAATTGGTTTTTTTTCAGATCTTGACTGCGAGCCTCGACTGATCCTGACGTCACTGAACATCATTTGTGTGAATATAAAGGTTTCATACGAGGATACAAGTGATTTAAATCTGCTTTAAAGTTAAAGAGAAACACAAAGAAATGAACACATGGATGTTTATCTGACCCGTGAGGTACATCGATATATAATACATTGATATATACAAGTAGATACTATAGTACCAACTATTGTATGGAAGTAAATGTGTGCCGTCGGACTTTGAACATGTTTGTAATTGTCTTCTTTTTTTTTTAATGCATGAGAATAAAATAAAAGTAAAGCAGATTCAAAGCTTTATCATAAAATAAATCAATATTAATATGTTAAAAATATTAAATACTATTATAATTATAAAAATATTATTCTTTTTTGTTTATTTTTCAACGAAACGCAAAGATGAAATGTTAAAAATTCAATCTGTAAAAAATATTATATAATATCAATTTAATATACTGTACAAATATTCAATTCATTAGAAAAAAAAAAGAGAAACTCAAAATAAAAAAGTTAAAGATGTAATGTGTTATATTTATAAATTAAAAAATATTGTAAAAAATATTGAGGAAGAAATAATAAGTGTATTTCTATTTTTTAGGAAAAACGCAAAAAAATAAAATCTTGAAAATTCAATGTGTTAAAAAATGAATATAAATATTAAATAATTTCATAATTACAAACAAATATTAAGTGTATTTAAAATAAATTAAAGATAAACCAAAAATAATAAGGTTTAATGTTAAAACACAAACATAAATGTGAGAAATTCAGTGTAAAATAATTCAGTTTTAAAATCCGGGCAACCAAGGAGAAGCAATCTACCCCGCGGCATCATGGGAAGTACTGTAGGAGTTGCTCCGGTGAGTGTGTGAGTTTATTTGTGTTCGCAACGTCATGCATTGATGACTCACTCCTACTTACTGTTGACACTGAATGTTTTTGTTTTATTTCCATCTCATTTTTTCACACCCTGAATTTCACAATAATGTATTTATTCATTGTGGAAGAAGTTTTCTTTCGATTTTGGAGATTCAAAAGTACGTTGGCACACATTAACTTCCATACTTTTGCCATCAATTGTTTATTTAATTTTTTTTTTCTTCTACCCTGTGTTTGTGTCTTCTCGTAGACTTAGACTATTGTAACAGTTTATTTTGGTGTCTTAACCAGAAGGATGTGTCTCGCCTGCAGTTCATACAAAACTCTGCAGCCAGAATTCTGAGCGGCTCTAGTAGAAGAACTCACATTTCCACGATCCTTAAAACTCTTCACTGGCTGCCAGTTTCTTTCAGGATCAACTTTAAAATTCTGGTTCTTACTTTCAGATCTATTCATGGTCAGACCTTCCATCAGTGATCTGATCCAGACTTACACCCCAGCTCGGGCTCTGAGGTCTGTGGATCAGAATCTACTGATGGTTCCTGAACTTCCGGACCAGAGGAGAGAAATCCTTCCAGACTGTTGCTCCTAAGCTTATAGTGGAGTCTTCTACCCCCTCATTCCTTGAACTCTTAAATGCTTTATACTTTTTAATTGATTCAATCCTAGTGTTGAGATAGTATACAATTGACAGGTAGGCTGTCCAGGGTGTCCCTCACATCTCGCTCCGTATCGCAGCTGATCTAAAAACGCAATAAAGGACGAAGCGTTGGGAAATAAATGAATGAACTACATCTTTGCAAGACTCTTATGAAAGACCACAGTGTTGATACATGTATTTTTAGAATCCGTGCTTCCCTTTATCAAGCGGAACACAAGAGCGTCTCTACTCTACGATGAATTACCGTCATCGCGGCCTAAACAAATTACTCGTACGACTCTCGGATTACTTGCCAAGAAACAATATCTTAAGAAAGGAATTACGTCCTTCGCGAACCTCATTACTGTCAGCCCCGCGCCTTCATTGTGATTTTCAAATCAAACAACAAAGATACGAAAATAGAAGAGCCGGCGTTTTCTCTTCCACGTGGCTGCTGAGTGTGTGTGGGCTGACGAGGAGCAGAGGGAGATACGGGTATTATTGTTATTGCCCCCCCAAACGCACACCCACCCCTCTGTTCCGATGTTCCTGGAGTCGATTCCCTTGATCCTTCGCTCCATGAGTCCTCAGTTCCACGAGGAGCGTGTCGCTGCTTTGAAGCGCCGACAGCAAAGGAAGCTTAATGGCGTCAACAAAAGACACGAAGAAGAGGAAGGACGCGTGCGGCAGCGTCTCCGACGATCGCTTCACTCTTCAACGTTTGTTTACGCTGGCAAAGGTCTTTGGGTTGTGTTACGAAAACCACGGGGATGGATCAAATCGTACCAGGAACGTCGGAGTCTGTGGGCGCCGAAGGTCACGGCTGACATGTCTCCTCAACATTGTGTGGGAAAAGTGCCAGAGGAAGAGCAGCGAGGATGTGTTAAATTATTAAAGCATCACATTACTCGGCCTCCGGGTTTCTATCACCGAGCCGAAGACCATCCACACAGGTAGGGAACCTGGAGGAGACCACGTGGGTTTAGGATCGTCTCCTTTTCACGTCGCCTGTTCCATGACAATGGTTTTGTTGGTGGTGTTGTCAGGCCTGCGGACTGCAGTTGTTTATGCTCGGTGTCTTACCTGTGGTCTCTGTGGACCTGGAGCCTCTTTAGTCTGAAGGTCTGTGTCCAAACAACACCGACTCCAGGCCGGATCGTGGGGTCGTCGAGGGGAGGAGAACTTTGTGGGTCATGTCAGGGATTTAAAACTGTTCTTAAGGTTCACTCTTGGTTTAGTGTTTTTTGTGCTTGTTTTGCCTTGAGTAGCTGAAGCAAGAAGTGTCTTCATTTGACTCTGTTAATGGTTCTGTAATAGAAAAGTCCAAAACTAACCCAAGGTGATCGTCCTCGAACGCTGACCAGGAGAAAACTGGAAATTATGACCATTATGACGTAATAATGGCTTCACTGACCATGTTTTCAACGTATTTCTTTATAAAGTTGCGCTGAAATCTGGGCGAACGAGAGGTTACGAGAGTCCATGATGATGTAAAAATGGCTTTTTTAAATGAAAGAAATGGATGTTACTAGTCCTGATATTTTACCAGCTTGTTATTAAAACAAAAACTCAGAGAATTTAATATTTCCTTACATTTTATATACATTAAAATTATCATTCTAAATAAATATATCGTAAATATTTTATATCAAATTTCAACTAACATGGGAATCCAACTCATGACCAGCAAAAAAGCTAACATATAAGATAATGTACCAGGATAATACCGACTTCGCTGTGGGCGAGATCGTTCCTATTTTTGTCACGATAGAAGGAACAATTTTAGGACATTGAGATCGGAAACATTCTCTCCGCTCATACCTCACTGTGCAGTCCAGGTTCTGTTTGGTCTAATTGGACACGAACTGACGCTGAAGTCCATGTTTTCAACGTATTACTTTATAAAGTTGCTCTGAAATCTGTGCGAATGAGAGGTTACGAGAGTCCTTTATGACGTAATAATGGCTTCACTCCTCCTCCAGCCAGCTGTAATCAAGCCCCGCTTTGTTTATACAACGATTCCCTTGGAGCTTGTCCATTCACAGCAGAGTGGGTGTGGTTATGGTCAACAAGATTTCATCTCCTGGGGGCAGAGTTTAAGATTATTTTCTAATGTCAATATTTCAATGAAAAGAGAGTTTTGTACAAACACACACTGATGATACAATAGAGTCACACATCACAACAACACACACACACAGATGATACAATAGAGTCACACATCACAACAACACACACACACTGATGATACAATAGAGTCACACGTCACAACAACACACACACACAGATGATACAATAGAGTCACACATCACAACAACACACACACACTGATGATACAATAGAGTCACACATCACAACAACACACACACACAGATGATACAATAGAGTCACACATCACAACAACACACACACACTGATGATACAATAGAGTCACACATCACAACAACACACACACACTGATGATACAATAGAGTCACACGTCATAACAACACACACACTTATGATACAATAGAGTCACACGTCATAACAACACACACACTGATGATACAATAGAGTCACACGTCACAACAACACACACACACTGATGATACAATAGAGTCACACGTCATAACAACACAAACACTGATGATACAATAGAGTCACACATCACAACACCACACACACACACTTATGATACAATAGAGTCACACATCACAACAACACACACACACTTATGATACAATAGAGTCACACGTCATAACAACACACACACTTATGATACAATAGAGTCACACATCACAACAACACACACACACTGATGATACAATAGAGTCACACGTCATAACAACACACACACTGATGATACAATAGAGTCACACATCACAACAACACACACACACTTATGATACAATAGAGTCACACGTCATAACAACACACACTTATGATACAATAGAGTCACACATCACAACAACACACACACACAGATGATACAATAGAGTCACACATCACAACAACACACACACACTGATGATACAATAGAGTCACACATCACAACAACACACACACACTGATGATACAATAGAGTCACACATCACAGCAACACACACTTAAATCAACACAATAGTTGACCCTTAAGTCAGTCAACCAAGTGTTGCACATACATGTAACCATTAGAACGTTCATTAAAGTAGAATAAAACATTTAACAAAGTTGAGATTAAAACCTTCTAGTTGAAGGATATTTTCATTTCTTCTAATAAGATTCCCGCCAATATCTGAAGGACCAACACGTTTCCTCCTCACTTCACTTCCTCGCCACATTACGAGCCGCAACTTGTTGGACTCGCGAGGCAAACATTGTCATAAAGTGCAGAAAAATAAAAAAGACAAATCTGTTGTTTTTCTGTCTCCAGATTTAGTGGTTGGATGGTTTTATGAACCAAATACCCTCTAATATCAACACACATGCTCTATTGCAGCCCATAATTCTCAATTGGCTTCTTGTACGTCGTTAAAATCCGGCAATAATTCCGCGCCACGATATATGAGCCGAGTTGAATTTGTCTCCCCGCAGGCCGTCCATGTTCGGGAACAAAAAGGACTTCACGACACATAAAGTGCATCAGTTGGGCGTCTGGTCGTCTTTGTCGGCGGCAAACTCTAAGAGTGAGAGAACATCTGTTTCACTATCACAGCCCTTAGTTCGTCCTGGATGGTATTTGAACAAATCAATGTTATTTTGAGATAACTCTGTAATGATAAGACACTTTACAATTGAAGTAAGACTAAGTCAATCACATTGTGGCGTTGGCGAGGAAGAACTTCCTTTTAGAAGGCAGAAACCTGGAGCAGAACCAGACTCATCGTTGACGGCCTCCTGCTGTGATCGGCTGGGAGGAAGGATGGACGGAGAGAAGAGTGAGGGAGGATACAGTGAAAAGAGGAGAGTATAGAAGAGTCCCTGGAGGTGCTGGAGAGATCTTTGGATCATTGATGGAGATCCTGGATCAGCAGAGCTCGGTGTCTAAAACTCCACCAAATATCAACTTAACACCAAGTATCTACTGAACCGGATTCATGTCAATCTGGACCTGGATGTTCAAGTCACCAACTGGGTGTCAGAAGGTGGATGGTAACAAATACATTCCTTTGAAATAACTGAAAACTATCTTCAAGTCCATGAGAGACGTTACGACAATACAACAAGTTGTTTGTTAACTTCCCATTAGATGGGGAGAAATTGATTGCGATCAAAAAGTTTTTTTGAGGTCTATATGCAGGTTTTCCCTGAGAGAAGACCAGGGTTGGAGACCAGGTTCGAGACATTTGTAGTCTGTGGTGTCATTTTGTAGGATGGTTTAGAGCTCTTATCATCTCTCTTTGCGCTTGATGGATCTACTGACTCCTTTAAGAAACATCTTAAGACGTTTCTATTTGTTCAGGCTTTTCCTTGATTTTCTGGAACTCCTGTGTTGTTCTCAGTATTATCTTGATCTTTAAAGTATGTACTTTTTTGAGTATTGTTTTGATTGTTAAAGCGCTTTGTGACCCTGGTCTGGAAAAGCGCTATATAAATAAACATTACTTACTTACTTACTTACTTATCATCTGATCCCAGATGACCCTTCTCACCCTGAAGACGGACTTTTTACTCGTTCGCCCTCCGGCAGAAGACACCGGTCGATCCGGACCAGAACCTGAGCCACAACGACAGCTACTTTCCTCTGTGATAATGAGTCTCATAAAGACTAAATAAAAAACTATATATATATTTTTTTATTTATGTTGAGGAAAACTGCACCAAAGCACTTTCCAAGTTGGTCAAACCCTTCACTAACCATAGCAATAAAGTCAATACCAAATGAATGTAGTAGAAAGCAATTTGGACGCCATGTAGTCCCTTATTTTCGTTATAGACAAAAGTGTTTGTTCATTTTAATGTAGCGACTGGATCTCAGTTGTCTTCGCCTTCGTCTTCCTCCAAAAAGACACTTAAAAACATCAAAAGTACCTCCTCTTGACTCTAACGTTCTTTTTGTTCTCACCTGACAGGAACAATTTTTCCCGGAAAAACTCAAACAAGTCTATATTTAAAGATGTGCGTAGAAGAATCTTAAAGGCTAACTTGCTACAATAACACAGTGGGTTCTCCATCGGCTGCCGTCAACTGGAAGCGCTGGAAAAGTTTTTCCTAAACAACTTCCCTATTTTCGCGTCTTCAACGTAAGATTGACGTTACACACAAGGTATGGAGGCATTTGGATGTTTTTAGGTGTATTTTCTGGACGGTCCATTTTTCCGTTCCAGTCGCTACTTTAAAATGAACAAACATACTTGTCTATAACTTTGAAAAAGGAACAGATTACTCTGAGGATAATCCTAACCCTTAGTTGACGGGGAGTAGAAAACTGTGACTCTCCATCATAACTACGTATCGCACTAGTTGGCAAAAAAGCTAACATATAAGCTAATGTACCAGGATAATGTCTGTCTTACCGACTTCGCTGTGGGCGAGATCCTTCCTATTTTTGTCACGATAAAAGGAACAATTTTAGGGCATTGAGATCGGAAACATTCTCTCTGCTCATACCTCGCTGTGCAGTCCAGGTTCTGTTTGGTCTTATTGGCCACGAACTGACGCTGAAGTTTGATTTGAATGTTGCTCAATAAACGCCTCAATAAACGCCCGCCTACCTGAGGGTCCACCTGGACTGTACTTGTAAACCACTCGCTGGACTGGTTGGGTGTAAACCCACTTCTGGTGAATGGTAGACGTCCAAGGTAAGGGTCTGACTTTCAAAATTGTGACACGATGTCTCGACTGGAGTCGTTACGTGGAAACGGTCGACACATTTGCAGTGACCATCGACTTTTCCATCCTAAAGTAAGTCTTTTTTTTGTTCAGCATTAAAGGAGTTCTCTGTTTAAGACTTAAACATGAGCTCCCAGGGTTTCCAGAAAAAGTGCCGTTATAACATCTATAATACCCACGACCATCCATCCGTTGAGTTCCCCCCCCCACCCGGCGGGACTTTGTCTGCACCACATGAACCCAGTGTCTTTTCATAAATGGAACCCGGCAGAAACACCTCTGCTATAAAGGGCCTTATCTGACAGAAGGATTAGTGTTCAGCGGAGCAAAAACACCATTTAACCGCAGCCAACTGGGAGGGCGCTAAGAAACCCCAGAGAAGGGTCTTGGCTTTGAGATTTCTCCATGTATTACAGGAAAACCGGGAGCTCTGACTCGACCTCATTACCAGACCCTGACTTCATTAGAATAGCGAGTGAGGGAACGTCGCTAACGAACGGGTGTCAACGAGTGCGAAAAATTCACCGCACGCTCCTTTCTTTTTGACCGACTTATGAATAAAACACAAAAACATGTGATACTTGTTTAGTCGTACGACAATCGCACTAACGGAGTGAACCTCCACGAAGATCCGCCGCTCCATACGATAAGATAACGCTCGCCTCCTTCTTCCGACGAGGATAGGTGGCTTATCTTTTTGTTCCACTTCAAAGGGATCATCCGCCATTAACTTAATCTCCCGGCAATTTAAAGGGAGTCGCGTCGAGAACTTAAGTGTGCGAATACATTATCCTGTTTGATCAGGATCCTCCACCTGCTCGGCCTGAAGTGACACAATCATATCCTTCCTGCTTATCCAGATAATCTCGCCCAGATTCCACTGATCCTGGAGGAGAAAAAAAACAAGTGGATGATTGAAAAACACCTATACACTCTGATATGTGATAATTGGATGTAGCTCCCGACAACATCAAAAATAATAAGTTCCTGTTTCCATGGTTACCTGTAGGTCGATTTTTTTTTGGCTTCCAAAGATAAAGGGAAATCAGTGCATCCCGCGTTCAAAGGGGTGACCTTTGCCGTCTGGGATTCAAAGTCTAACGACGGCGGAGGATCACAGGCTCTTCGCTCGGATGCATTCGGGATTCTGTGAATATTGCAAAAAAAAGGGTTCAAAATCAGTTCCTTAGTCAAGGAACTATATTTTAGGATAAACAAATAAGTATATTTGAAAAGTACCGAACAAACTATTAAGATGGACCTTATTTCTATAGTGTTTGGTGTCACAAGTAATACTTTGAAAATTTCGTTCAATTTCCATCCACTTTTTCTGTTTTCTGGAAGTGTTATTTTGGGGATAATTCTGTAGCCTTGAGTTTACCAGGTGAGTTCAGGTGCAGAGAAGAAGTATTATGTTTTTATTTAAGATAAGGATTTATTTTAAGAAACAAGAAACATAAATTAACCACAAGAGTTGGAGTTCATTTTTTAAGTATCGTTATGCATTCCTAGCCACAGGGGGCAGTATATGGCTGAGGATGAAACGGAGTGTTACCAGCAAATTTATAGTTTAACTAAAGTGTGTATTAGTGTGTGTGTGTTGTTGTGATGTGTGACTCTATTGTATCATCAGTGTGTTTGTACATAACTGACTTTTCATTGAAATATTTACATTAGAAAAGGATCTTAAGCTCCGCCCACTGGAAACACTTTGTGGTTCTGGAGATTAAATCTTGTTGACCATAACCACGCCCACTCTGCTGTGATTGGTCAAGCATGGAGGTTTTTTCACCTCGCGTCATCGATCCCGGAAGTCTCCACCTCCAAGGGACTCGTTGTATAAACAAAGTGGGGCGTGGTTACAGCTGGAGGAGGAGTGAAGCCATTATTACGTCATAATGGACTCTCGTAACCTCTCGTTCGTCCAGATTTCAGAGCAACTTTATAGAGTAATAAGTGTAAAACATGGTCATGATGAGGAACTTACTGCGTCTTGGAGAGAAAGACTCAACATTTTTTAAGTCAGGAAATTTTATCATTAATTGACCTTTATCTAGTTCACTAACTGTTTTGCAAAACTCACTCTTTTTCTTGATTTCTTCCTTTCGTCAGGTCAGTGTGA
This sequence comes from Callionymus lyra, assembly GCF_982586985.1. Taxonomy (NCBI): domain Eukaryota; kingdom Metazoa; phylum Chordata; class Actinopteri; order Syngnathiformes; family Callionymidae; genus Callionymus; species Callionymus lyra. The sequence goes on along the minus strand of NC_141834.1, from coordinate 19,699,453 downwards.
GTTGAATCCTGTCCCAGCTACTCGGGGCTGACGACCGCAGCAGGTCACAAGACAGTCAAGACGTAGAAGTCAAGCAACTAAGTGGCGGATTTTAACCTCTAAATCTATGAAAACCACTCAAAACCTCTCGCTTCAAAATGGTTCTTCAAAGAATTTACACGTCTGAGTCGCCAACTTTTATTTTGCAGCGTCAGCAGTTTCATGAGTCAAGTCGATCCGAGTCTAAACGGCAGGCGAGCGACTCCTGATTTAGATGTTTTTAGTTGAACACAGTTGAGTCCAGGTTTGTAGAAGTGGGTTGAAATGAAACCTTCAGTCCTGGACCAGACAGTAGTAATGGAGCAGGAGAGCGATCGCTTTCAGGAGAATCGCTTTCATTGTGGAGATAAAAAAACGACACAAGTGAAAATATCTTTTATAGTCTCTGGAACCTCAACTCTTTAGATCCATGTCTCAAAGAGGGATAATAGAAAAGTCTACCACGAACTGGAAGGTATTATAACTAAAATCTATGGGGTTATTTTTGTATCATAAATATTTGTAATTTCCCACACAGTATCTTAAGTTTAACAAATGTATTTATTGTGAATTAAAATAATATATTTAAGTAAAAATGTATTTTTAAATTCCAATATACAAGTTAAAAATACCAAATACACATTTGTGGATTAACAACACAACACAGCAGCACAAAACCAAATAATTAGGAGACAAAATAACCACATGAAAATCTTCATCTATTCTTCCCGGACAATGAGAATAATTCAGCGTCCAGTTAAGAGTGAGTCGTGATCTTCACGAAGAGAAAGTCAGTGTCCTGAGCTTCCACCTGAACAGGCTTCAGTGTTTGAAGTCGACAACAACAAACACTCCAAAGACCGAGAGGCTCTTTCTTGTTGTCAGGTTGTCGGCAGAATTCCCTGAAGTTTTGATTTTACTTTGAGGACACTCGATCCTTCCTCTCAACAGCTGTTTCCTTTCAACTTTTTTCCTGTAGACTTTTCAATAAACACTTAGGTTAGGGTAGGTTAGGTAGAACTTTATTGATCCCTCAGGATCTCTCCTTCGGGAAATTCTTTTTTCTTTTCCAATTAGACACAACAATAACTTGGTATTATTACACTTCCGTGTAACATGTACTCAAGCTTTTAATGTACTTTTACTCACTCCAGAAGGAGTTAAAGTGCGTACTTTTGACTGTATGGATGGATGGATGGATGGATGGACGGATGGATGAATAGATAGATAGATAGATAGATGGATAGAGAGGGAGAGAGAGAGAGAGTGAGAGAGGGGGGGTGGATGGATGGATGGATGAATAGATAGATAGATAGATAGATAGATAGATAGATAGATAGATAGATAGATAGATAGATAGATAGATAGATAGATAGATAGATAGATAGATAGATAGATAGATAGATAGATAGATAGATAGATAGATAGATAGATAGATAGATAGATAGATAGATAGATAGATAGATAGATAGATAGATAGATAGATAGATAGATAGATAGATAGATAGATGGATAGAGAGGGAGAGAGGGAGAGAGAGAGAGAGGGGGGATGGATGGATGGATGGATGGATGGATGGATGGATGGATGGATGGATGGATGGATGGATGGATGGATGGATGGATGGATGGATGGATGGATGGATGGATGGATAGATAGATGGATAGAGAGGGAGAGAGACAGAGAGAGAGAGAGAGAGAGGGGGATCGATGGATTGATGGATGGATGGATGGATGGATGGATGGATGGATGGATGGATGGATGGATGGATGGATGGATGGATGGATGGATGGATGGATGGATGGATGGATGGATGGATGGATGGATGGATGGATGGATGGATGGATGGATGGATGGATGGATGGATGGATGGATGGATGGATGGATGGATAGATAGATGGATAGAGAGGGAGAGAGAGAGAGAGGGGGGATGGATGGATGGATGGATGGATGGATGGATGGATGGATGGATGGATGGATGGATGGATGGATGGATGGATGGATGGATGGATGGATGGATGGATGGATGGATGGATGGATAGATAGATGGATAGAGAGGGAGAGAGACAGAGAGAGAGAGAGAGAGAGGGGGATCGATGGATTGATGGATGGATGGATGGATGGATGGATGGATGGATGGATGGATGGATGGATGGATGGATGGATGGATGGATGGATGGATGGATGGATGGATGGATGGATGGATGGATGGATGGATGATGGATGGATGATGGATTGATGGATGGATGGATGGATGGATGGATGGATGGATGGATGGATGGATGGATGGATGGATGGATGGAGAGATGAATGAATAGACGGAGATGATGAATGGAAGTATGGATGGATGGATAGATGGATAGAGAAATGTAAGGATAGACAGAGAGATGAATGGATGGATGAATGGATAGAGAGATGTATGGATAGAAAGAGAGATGGAGGGATAGACGGAGAGATGAATGGATGGATGGATTGATAGACGGAGGGATGGATTGATTTTAACGTAAGTAAACGAATGAAAATAAGTAAAACAAAAATGAAATCAGTCCAAGTAACACAAAACATTGGAGCCTCTGGTTAATATTTTTTTTATAAACAAAACAAACAAAGGAAGAAGCAGAAGTAGGAATTGAACCAACAACCTCGATGTGTTGGAACGTAAAGAAAAAAGATAAAAATCCTTTTTCTCTCCAGTGAAGTCATGGAGGTGAGCCTCTAAGTCGGTCCGAGATAGAACGGATCAATGTTCATTAATGCTGATCGATGCGGGTCATTCCGACCCGCGCTGGACTGAGACTAACGAGTGGAATTAACGACGCGGGATCTGCTTCTCATTTCCTGCTTCCTGCCTCCGACGTCACTCTCTCTCGCCACGTTTACGACTCCTGGGTCGATCGATGACACCCGGCACCGTTTGTTCAGGAGCCTTTGATCAAAACTCATGCATAAAACCTAAAATACTGTCAAACAACATCGTTAGCATCGATGCTAGCGACACAACCAGGAAGATGTTTGAATGAAAATGAATAAGAAAGTCCATTAAAATCAAGTGTTTCCTGGTGAAATGACTTTGAAGATCTTTGATCCAGAGCAAAACTGTTTGTTGTTTTGAAATAAAAAACTCTTCTTGATCTCGGCGCGTCTGGCGGTTTTTATCGCTGCGTTTGGCGTCGGCTAAACTGGCTTTGATCAGCAAGGATTAGTGTCAACCTGAAGTGTGTTCACTGACGACTCGCATCACAGGACGACTGACGTCCGCCTCGGCTTCGAGTGTGAAAACCAGCAGGACTTCGGAGTTTTCTTCACAGGAAAAGCTCACGTTACTCGAACAGAACCGACTTTGTTCACTGAACCTTTCAAATGCACTTATAGGCAGAGGTTTGTGTCGAAAAATGTTACTTTTTTTTAAAAATCAAAACGATCAAGTATTCCTTTATTAAAAATATAAATGAATAAACGAAAGTAATGCATCAATACATAGCTTTTGAAGCTGATGTTTGGAGATATTTTAGTTTGAAAACAAATGAAAGCAGTTACAACTGAGGACGAGAGGATACATTGTCTCCAGTAGCTTTTAAAGCTGACATTTGAACATATTTATTTTTAAAAACATATGAAAGCAGTTACGACTGAGGACGAGAGGATACATTGTCTCCAGCAGTTTTTAAAGCTGATGTTTGGCTAAATATTTTGGTTTGAAAACAAATGAAAGCAGTTACGACTGAGGACGAGAGGATACATTTTCTCCAGCAGCTTTTGAAGCTGATGTTTGGAGATATTTTAGTTTGAAAACAAATGAAAGCAGTTACAACTGAGGACGAGAGGATACATTGTCTCCAGCATCTTTTAAAGCTGACATTTGAACATATTTATTTTTAAAAACATATGAAAGCAGTTATGACTGAGGACGAGAGGATACAGTGACTCCAGCAGTTTTTAAAGCTGATGTTTGGCTAAATATTTTGGTTTGAAAACAAATGAAAGCAGTTACAACTGAGGACGAGAGGATACATTGTCTCCAGCATCTTTTAAAGCTGACATTTGAACATATTTATTTTTAAAAACATATGAATGCAGTTACAACTGAGGACGAGAGGATAGACTGTCTCCAGCAGTTTTTAAAGCTGATGTTTGGCTAAATATTTTGGTTTGAAAACAAATTTTCTTCACAGGAAAAGCTCACGTTACTCGAACAGAACCGACTTCGTTCACTGAAACTTTCAAATGCACTTATAGGCAGAGGTTTGTGTCGAAAAATGTTACTTTTTTTTTAATCAAAACGATCAAGTATTCCTTTATTAAAAATATAAATGAATAAACGAAAGTACATACACAATATACATTCGGGCCTCCGGGTCACATTGACCCTGAGATAACACAATTAACTTGATGTCAAGAATCAAATATTCCTTCTCTTTGAGCGACAACTACGTATAACGATGACATTTATTACTTCCAACAAGAAGCTCACGTGGTTTTAATGTTTCTCTGAGTGTTTGCAAAATACCTTAAGATAAAATAGTTGTATTTCAATTGAAAAACTGTTCATTTTGACGGTTTTATCTCTTGTATCGATCACTTGTGCGGCTTCTTACCGCCAATGCTAACGCCGCTAGCTTGTGTTGTACGGAAGTATATGTGCGCCAACTTTGAATATTAATTTTAACAGCATCGAAATCAGACTTTCATCAAATTTCAAGTTAGTTGTATTTGTTATAATGCATCAATAAATTTGGGTGTAAAAATATTATTCAGTGCAAAAAATACATTGAAAAAATACATTTATAAATATATACAAAATGTGTGTTTTTTCGGTTAGGTTTTCTCTTTATACTTGATGCACGGTTTTCATTATGCTGATTATCATAAAATACTTTATCTATACAGTTGTACTCAAGGTTTTAATGTACTCTTACTTACTGCACTGAGTATACATTACTAGAGAGTATATAGAGTATATATTTTTCTTTGTACCTGACAGTTTTCATTATGAAAATTATGATAAAATACTTTATCTATGCAGTTGAGCTTAGGGTTTAATGTACTTTGACTTACCATACTGAGTATATTTACTAGGGAATATATACAGTATATATTTTTCTTTTCACCTGACAGTTTTCATTATAGGTAAGGTAAGGTAAGGTAAGGTAAAACTTTATTGAAATTGTTTTTTTCCAGTAGCCAATACATACAGCAATTTTTTATTAAAAAAATGATGCTACTTATGATAAAATAATTTATCTATGCAGTTGTACTCGAGGTTTTAATGTACTTTTACTTACACTTCCGAGTATGATTTACTAGGGAGGTAAAAAAAAATGTAAAGAGTATCATGTATTATTTATTTTGTACTTTTTATACAATTCATTCCTTTTTTACTTCAAATGTAAATACAAATATTTCTTTGTTTGTTTGTTTTTTAAATGATTT